>NC_135411.1:45913535-46098535 GCF_051991245.1 Festucalex cinctus
TTGCTATTTAACGTTCTATCCTGCTATTTGTTAGTCTTCTATGGCGTTTTGTATTCTGTGGCTGGAATCAAGTGTCGTGTGTCAGAGCATTTTTACAAGTACAAGCACGTGTACAGATGTAAGAACCTGGTGGATCCCTTTTCCCAACAATTTTCAGAAAACCTGTGACTAGAACAATATGAATGTGTGTTTTATTACTCTTATGAGCGTTTGTCCGATCAAGTGCAGACACATGAAATAAAAAAAAGAGAGTAAAGATGGTTGTGAGAGATTAGCACCATGCACCTTTGGAAAGAAGACTGGATTCAATTTTCTGCTGCAGACAAATGTGACATTGTCAAATTGCACTGATACAATCTGTACTATTTTACAGCAGAGGACTATATTAAAATCTGAAAATTACAAAATCCATCTCCACAAAACATGGGAGAGGGGCTGCAATGGCCAAAGGAGAGTCCATTAAAATTGGTCTGAATCTGGATAAACCTGTGCGGTATGAAATCATCCCCTCTATTAAGCGGGAAATGTCTGCCAACTAACTAAAAGATCTCTAACATATTATTACTGTCATTACATACTGTTACCGCCATTATTTTTCTTCCAGTTGTTTTCTGCCTTGGCAGAAGTCTGCGCTCAAGTAAGGTTAAGAAAAAAAAAAAAATCTTTTGCACAGTATTCTATGGGCCTGATTTACTAAAGGTTTTCCCATGCAAAACAAACGTAAACATGATGGTTCACAAAAACAAATGTGGAAGCAAATCAACTAAGTAGGAACAACCAAGAGTGCATCTGTCAAACAGTCAGCTGAATTATGCCCCAGAACATTAGCAACCCTATTAAGGACAAGCACTATAGAAAATGGATGGATGAAGCACTCCGTGACTAATTGTACATGAGAGCAGTTATTTGTGAAAATACGCTACTTATGTTTCAAACAGCCCCAGAAAAAAAAAAACACACAAAAGGGATCAGAGTATGCACGCAAGTCTTACTTAAGCAGCTCATAATTCTTCTCATTGAGGCGAACGGCATTCTCCCGCCAGAATTTCTCAGACTTGTGCACCGGGCTCCATTCCAGGCGGCCTGACTTGAGTTCGGAGCTGTACTCGTCGAACGAGCTGTCGTTTACACAAAACAGCAGAAACGTGAACTTTGGTGTTGATTTGATTGGCTTATACTGAAGGTGGGAGTGACACATATGTGCAAGTCATAACTCAAGTTTGAACCTTCAAGTTTCCAAAAAGTCCCAAGTTACTGCTGCAAAATTCAACCAAGTCCTTACAAATGACTTGGTTATGACTTGGGTAAAGCAAGTTATACAGTCACAACTCTTATTACATTACAAGCTCCTTGAATTTTTGTCTACATTCACTTGTTATTGCTTGTAGGATCTATTTTGGTTTATCAGAAGGATTTGTGTCACATGACTGTTTAAACGAGCCATTGCTCAGTAACTAACAGTTTTATTTGACTCCATTCGACCAATCAAATGGAGTCAGGCCGTCACATGACTGCAATCAGCATCATTGCCAGTTGGCAGGCCATCTCGTAAAGGTGGCTTTTCAAGTGTAAAAAGGCAAAGGCAAGACTCGTCAGGTCATGTAGTCCAAGTCAAATTCAATCTTGTGAATACTAAGTCAAGTCAAGTTGAGTCTTTCACAGAAGATGAAGTCAAGCAAATTCAAAACCCTAAAATTGACAATGGGCACCTGAGATCCTGCACGCTCTCGCCGAGCCTCTCCAGCAAGAACTTAATGTCCTCTGTGATGTCCTCGTCATCGTACTTCTGCTGCTCAAGGTTCTCCAGCTGCTTCAGCACTTTACACTGGATCATAGCCAGCGCGTACTCCTGGCGCGTCTCCCGCTCCGAAGACTTCTCCAGGAGATTCTGCCGGTGAAACGAGTACAAATGTCAGGATTTTGCCTTTTTTTGGGGGGGGGGGTTATGTGATGCACATATACAATATACATACTGTATATATACACACATATGTGCATGCATATGCACACACTGTATAGATACACACAAATGCATATACAATGACTGCATCAAGCCTGCGACCCACTGACTTCATCAGACTGTTTGCAATCTACATTTGAAATTCTTTTCCAACCCTTTACTGCAGCCTCTTTCAGTTTTTTGTCTCTGGAGGTTTAACCGTTTCCCTTCATGAAGTAAAATACATGCTATACCGGCTAATATGCCGATTGTGTCTCTTCTCTCAACCTCAAAATGGTTTGCGTTTCACACATAGAGAGCTCTCTGGTCTTCATGTTTGCTGAACAGAAAATACAGTTTTTAACAGGTGAAACTCATAGCCAAAAAGAAGCACTATCTAATGTTTACGCAATCAATCTCAAAGGCAACACCTGAGCAACTTGGAACAGCCATCAGTCACACGTTCCGATAGTTTTGCTCACCTGAAAAATGGGTGGGTTCAATGTAGTGCTGTCAAACGATTATTTATTTATTTATTTATTTCAATCAGATCAACCACATCTTAGAATTTTGTTTAATCATTGTTAATCACTTACATAACATTTTTGCCCGCCAAATTTGAAGAGCACCTGTTACGTGTTAATTCTCATTACATTTAATATTATGAGGTCTTCAGCTTGTTTTGATCCACTGTACACTCTCAACCTCCTCCTTTTCTAATCAGTTAATTACTTGCATAATTGAAAAAAAAATAAAAAAATAAATGACCCCAATATTTTGACATGAACAAATATTCGGAATGTCAAACGCAAACATCCGTTTAATTTAAATTAAATTATCAGTGTGATTCATCTGCATTAATACATCATTAATTAATGCGCTAATTTTTATTTTTTTTTGTGCTTAATCAATGAGTTAATGTTTTAATTTTGACAGCAGTAGTTTTTAGGTGCACTGGACTGAGTTGTTTAACCCATCTAGTTGTAAATACTGTGAAATCAAAGCTACAACTCAGAATTTTTGTCTCATACTCATCTTTTGATCTGAAACCCAAATATCTTCAGTATACAACAAAAACAAATGAATTGACCTAAAGTATATATTATACCATATGTATACATGAGCAGTTTCATTTTATTTTAGTTGTTATATATTATATTGTTCAGCAGTTAGCTTCTATTTACACTTGCACTTAACACAGCTAGTGATTAGTAACCATCCCTTGATTACCCACCATGCACTGACACCAGGACAAATAATGCTTCCTTGAATAGATTATTCCTTTTATTCCACCCCACGAGAAAAACAAAACAAAAAACAAGAAAGAAAGAAAGGAAAAAAAACAGGTAACTCTGTTACTAATCAAAATGGCAGCACTAAAGCGTGTAAACAATCTCCCAAGTGAATTTAAATATGTGGAGACTAAAAAAAGTTTGTCCTCCCGTAAATAAATGCATCTCTTACCACCAATAGGCGAGAAAAACAAAACAAAACAGCGAGTACTGTTATTACCTCAGTTTATAGAGCGTGTCACACTTGCAGATTAAAGAATTAATTGCTGAGCCCAATTGTTAACTCTGTTGCTTACCAAAACAGCAGCACTAAAGCGCTGAAATATTCTCAATTAAAAGTGTGGACTATTAACGCCAGTCCGAATTGGTTTGCTGTCAATCTAAATATAGAACAAAGAACTGCACATTTTTACTGTATATAAAACAACCACATAGGTTTGCTTTAGGAAAGTCTGCTTAGCTTAATGCTAACCAACAACAGAAAACATCACTCAAATACTAACAATTACTATCGATGTTTGCAGGTTTAGAAACCGTGGATATTTGTACACAAACGTGGAGCAAAACATGTAAACAGGTAATACAACAATACTCCCAGTGATATATACTCTTTCGTCTCTACAAAAAATGACTCGTATTACAACATCTCATTGAGTAAGTCACAGTAGTAAAAGAATAAGTACTAAGTACTCTATTCTTTTTCGTTTGTGTATGCATGACTGCAGGTGCTAATTACTGTATGTTTTTATAAAATACAAGATTGTAGAGTGATATTTTTCCTTATTAAAAAACAACAAAACATTTGGGGGTATATACTGGAACAGATTAATAGCATTGTGCTATTTCAAAGGTTATAGCTATACTTGATATACTTGAATTGAACTACTGAAACAAGTACCGTAAGTAACTTATATTATCTGAATTAATAATATGTAATGTAGTATTAAAAAGATGATTATATTTGTTTAATCACTGGTAGGGGCTTCCTGCCATGAAAATTGGTTTGAGTAGTAGGTCTAACTGGATCTTTTTTTTTTCTTCTTCTTTTTTTTTAAACCAAACATGTTAAAATATAGAACTGGAATTAATATGGTGATCACAGCAGCAGAAACACCAGGACAGCTTTTGTGTGTACAATTTGTAGGACCTGGCAGTCTCGGCCGACTCATTTACTAATGAGGACATTTGGGAGAAAACAGCGATACATGCAGATGAGTATTTGGATGGAAAGAATTCAGAGAGCCCTGCGGTTTCTCACGGAAAAAAAAAGAAAATTTTTATTATTTATGTAAGGGAGCGAAACAACGAGCAATCCTTCGGTTCACAACACATTGAGAAGAACATCTGTTTGGTATCCATTCATCGCCCGCCTTCGCTTTTAATGAGCCGCGGTACGTCAGTCATAATGTAAACGTCCCTCAGCGTCTCGCTCGTGGATAAAATGCTGAAGGGGAATTGGCGGCGTGAAGGAAGTGCTGCTGTCTGTGTCAGTAAGTGTTCACATACTGCTGCGATCAAATGCAGCTTCAACTCTGTCACATAATCATGCGCTATTCATCCCAGCTTTCGTGCCCTGCGCTACAGGGTCATCTGGACAAAGCCCGCAAATAAGCAAGGTTTTTCCCTTTTTTTAAATCAAAAATGCAAGCCTTTCTTTTCCCCCTGTGATTTGATTTAGCAAGCAATCAGCTTGCAGCATACTGATTTTTAAGCAGCCTTGTGAAGCACAGGACAAGCATTAATGAGAACGAAAAAATCTATATGGAGTTGGATTTGTTGTTGAGGAATCCTTATTTGAGAATCACCATTACTGTGGGAATGAGGCAATATTGTCAATGAGATGACGGTAGAGGGACACGACATTAAAGCATCCTCAGTGACTGACAGAACGGTAGGGAGGATGGCTATAGTCCCGTGGATCTTATCTTTCTGAATATGTGCAACCATAGTCACAAGAACATCAACCTGCTTAGAGGGATAGTCTAAGGATGCATTCAGAGTGGCAGCCCAAATCCGATTTGTAGCCCATCCAGATTGAAAGTGGATGGCCCTTTTGTAGTCTGAACTAGCGCTGGGTATCGCCAACAACCCTATGATACGTATCATGATACAGTGGTCACGATACGATACGTATCGCGATACACATGTATCCCAATACATGATCTTCAAGGCGATACATATCCCAATATTTTACATTAACTTACTTGCATTTTTATTATAACAGACATATGTTAGCACCTCTCCTGGTTTACCGCAAAGCGGCATGCCTGGTGTATCACTGCTAGGGATGTCACGATAAGGGCAATATCGTGATATCGCGATATTAAAACTGTCACAATATCGTCGTCGTCATGTTCACAATATTTAAGAGAAAAACATTTGTTAAAAAAAAGTCAGGTTGATTTCCATTTGTGCAGTTCTAGCACCTTCTAGTGGCAAGTTTATTAGTGCAATTTAATTTTCATTAGGGATGTTTTGGCCTTCTATGTTTAAAATCTATGCTAAATGTCAGATGAAGGGGAACCTAATTTGCTTGTGAAGCGATTGTGTGCTTGCATTACCAAGTAAGTGCCTCAATATCATTATTAGAGATTGTAGGTGGTTTATATGCATTGCTGTTATGTACAAAAGCACAATATTGTGCTCTTTTTTTTAGTATGAGCTCTCTTTTTTTACAATATTTGATCTCTTTTAAATATCGCAAACGCCCCCACAATATCGTGATAATTATCGTATCGTGACCTTCATATCGTGATAATATCGTATCGTGATGTTTGGATATCGTTACATCCCTAATCACTGCAGAGCAAGGGTGCAGTTTTCAGAGAAACTTTGAAAATAGGCATGGGTCGATATGAGTAAAACTATCAAAGTATTAAAATTACAGCTCTAAAATGACCAAAACACGGTCTGTGTCCAAATTCACAAGGCTGGGTCCTCCGAAGGGCAAATTTTCTCCGCTGCATGACGTCACTCCCGCCGCGACTTGACAGCACGCACGGACTCACACATGAATGGACTGTTGGTCAATGCGTTACCGAAAAGCAGCGTTGAAAATCCATTCATACGTCGCGCCGGAATAACGTCATGCATCCGACAAATTCACCCTTCGGGGGATCCAGCCTTCTGAATTTGGACACAACTACAGAAGCCATGGAGGATAACGCTGCCTGGTATCGGTTGCTCGTTCTGTTATTTGTGGCGCTTCTTTAGAGCTCGCAACGGAAAGAGGACCGCCGCGAAGAAAAGGATGATATTTTATCGTCGGAAATCCCTCGAGGCTATACACGCTGATAGCAGTAGGGTCGAAAAAGACAACGAACACTTGTCGAAAAGGACGCGGCTTGTAAGCCCATTGATGACATCACAGTACCGACCGCCCCATCAACTGTCGTGGTGTTTTACGTCATGTCCTGGGCTCGCTCTGGCCCCGGTAGGAGAGAGGGCCGCGAGCACCTCGGCACGGTCCACTTCCGACACGGTTAGCTGTAATGGAAATGCTCGCTAACACCGTGCTGGCTTCGCATGGTGCTAGGCTCCAGTGGAAAAACGCTACAAGGTTATTAGTTTGCCTTTCTAAAGGGAAAAGGATATTATCAATATTAGAAGAAATAGGGTAGTTAATGCTTCATTTTTTTGGTCAAAAAGGGACTATAGTTTAAAGTAGGCCTACTGGGGATTATTATGTGTAATGGGTTGATACACGTGGTCAAGGCCATCAATGTTTTAAAGCTAAATGTTATACTTATAATTGCATAGGTGCTTGGTGACAGTGCCTCAAAAGAAACAATATCATTTTACGACAGTCATATAATTACATCTCACTAGTAGCATATGAGGGTGGCACGGTGGTCAAGTGATTAGCACGTCCGCCTCCCAGTACTGAGGACTCGGCTTCGAGTCCAGGCTTCCTGGGTGAAGTTTGCATGTTCTCCCCATGCCTGCATGGGTCTTCTCCGGGTACTCGAGTCTCCTCCCACATTCCAAAGACATGCATGGCAGGTTAATTGGGTGCTCCGAATTGTCCCTAGGTGTGCTTGTGAGTGTGGATGGTTGTTCGTCTCTGTGTGCCCTGCGATTGGCTGGCAACCAGTCCAGGGTGTCCCCCGCCTACTGCCCAGAGCCATCTGAGATAGGCTCCTGCACCCCCCGCGACCCTTGTGAGGAATAAGCGGTCAGGAAGATGGATGGATGGATGGATGGATGGTAGCATATAGGAAGTAATTGGATATGATACTGTGTTTGCTGTGGTCATTTGCTTTAGTGGCTACATGCTTGGAGGGCAACAAAGGGGGAAGTTAAAACATTTGACATTCATATACTTTGTCTTTTTGAGACTATGGGGGATTTTCGCTCTCCGAAAGCAGCTCTTCATGAATATTTCATGACTGGTATGGAGCAATGACAGAAGGCAGCTGACCGAGCAGCATGGCCATATAAATTGTATTTATGTATCTTTTATGGACTTAAGTTTCTTTTATCGCCTTCCTCTGTTGTTTAATAGAGTCATTTCAGTCTGGCTCCCCAGAGGCAATGAGGCACAAGGCCCAATTACAAGTTAAAAGCGCTGTGTAAGACTTTAGGAATATTTGGGCGCAGTTTTGAAGCCTTTTGGAGATGAGAAGTAGTGGATTTCCACACATACCCTGAAGGCAGCCAGAATGATCCGGGTGACCTTCTCTTTGACAGATTCCTGGAGGATGTCGGACAGCGCAGGCACCACATTGTAGCGCCGCAGCTGCTCACACAGCTGCGGGCTAAAGGCCAGCAGCCACACGCAAAAGATCATCTGGTACTGGAGCTGGAAGCCGCACTTGTTGCTCAGCACCGCCGTTATGCTAAGGAGAGAGGCAAAGGCGATAAGCAAAAAAAAAACATGCTGATGAGCTGCTTCTCTGTGGCGCGCAGCTTTACTAATGGCTAAAGGCCGCGGCGGCGCGACTCCATGCTGCCGTGCCATTATGCCTAATGATGGCCGGGGAATACGATGTGTAGACAGGCCGCGTGGACTTGGACACAAATGCAAATGAAACAGCGGGACTGCCAACGGTCTCCATGACGAAACTGAACTGGGATCAAGCTGCAGCAACAATGTCCAGCCTATTTTATGACTGAAGGTCTACAGACAGTTTAGTGCTATAAATATGTGGCTTTCCAAATCATGTCCAGTCAAGTAAACTAGCCATAGGTGGATTCCAATTTCACCCATCAAGAAACTAGTTTGGGTTTTGTTTTTTTTTTGCATTTTATAATGGTTGCTTCTTTCTACACTTTATAACAGTTAAGAATGTTACCGTAAAAATTACCATTAAAATAACTAAAAAAAAAAAAATGTAAAAGAGGCATCACTCACCAGTTAACCCCGTCAGCCTCTACCCAGGCAAACCTGTACTCGTTGACCCTCAGCATCAACTGAAGGCAGCCAGCCACGCACTGTACATACTGTGAGCTCTGCAAAGAACAGAACAAACAGCAAACATTTACCCCCGCTGTAAATCGTGAGCCTGGTCCGGGCAAATCAAGAAAAAGCTTTTTGTTAGAAAGATAATACAGGTTTAGAGACACTGAGAAGTCAACAAGCAGAAGGAAAAAAGAGCACAGCGGAACCTCCACAGTTAAACATCTTAATGTTCATGAGAATCCATCCATCCATTGCTCTGCTTATCCTGGGGGTCTAACATACTCAAAAACTTACCAAAATGTTGTCAGCATGAGCAAAACGTTGCATATTTTAGACTCGAAAGCAGCTCAGTGGAGCCCCCGGGAGTGTTGTAATGTATTTGAATTTGCATGAACTTCAACGTCCATTAGTCTTAATCGGATATGGATATGTTGTTTAATTGTAGATAGTTAAAAATTGTATAATCCTGCTAGTGGCTTGTCTTATGCTTATAAAAAAAATGCTTTATTATTATAAATATGAAGTGTGAACATGAAGTGCAAAATGTACTGTTTGGAAAGCCCAGGTTCGAGTTCATGTGAAGGACACAGGAAATCTCTGTTGGAAACAACCGTCGCTGCAAAACAATGCTTGCACACCAAATACCACAAGCGTCTGACACCAACGCCAACCCATCCATCTTCTGCATAGCAAGTTAGCAACGACGCGTCAATGGACCCTGGACCAACTAGATGAAGACCATTGACACGATGGGGTCATCCGGTAAGGTATTAGCCTCTCTTATATTTTAATTGATTGTACATTACATGAGATATGAAACCGGTAACATTTCATTTTTGGCAATTCTCATCATAAACAAGTCAAGCTAGCAATGCATGCCTCGGCAACCCTCGAGCTGGAGGTGTTTCTTTAGGCAGAGCCGCAAGAGGGAGAAAGGAGGGGGAAATGATGCTATATTCAAATCTTGCTAGCAGCTTTAACACTCCATACTTCAACTTTAAATAGTTCTCTTCCACATAAGACCAAGTCAGCGACTAAAAACTGAAAAGGTTATATTGCATTTTAGGTTCATCCTGAGTAGTGTAAATGATGTAAATAGAATTTTGAGTTTTTAAGGTCGACTAGTGTGGATGGTGTTGGATTTTGGAGGGTCCGCTGTACAAAAACTTGCATCACCACCACCACTATATATGTCAGCATCACCCGAGATACAGCACATGCAGTCTGTCAGTGTACATCCTCAGCATGCTTCAAGATGGTGCAAAAACACATAGCAAAGAGGAAGTGATGAGTAAAGAGTCCCATCACACCTGAGCGAGAATCATGTCAATAGAGATTAGAAGAGGAGAAGGCAGAACATCCTGTTAATCGGGTTAAAAAAAAAGGCAAATTGAGTCCAGCCAAGGGAAGAGGACAGAAGGATGGAGGAGTGAAGGTTACCTGGCTGGAAAAGATAGGTTAATATGCACATCCCAAATATATTTCACAGAATAATTAGGTGCTCCTGGAGAGTAGGAGGAAACAGTGTGGCAGTAAATCAACTGATGGATGCTGCTGCTGCCACGCTAAGTGCTACTCCAATTCAAATGTCATGCGCTTTTAGCATTACGTGACTTTTACAGCATGCACTGTTAAAAGCAACCAGCGGCAGCAAACATCATGCCGTCGACAAAGAGGACCCTCTGCTGGGTGCTATATACTGAGCGTCAAGGCTCCTGCAATCTGGAATCATGTATGGAGAGAGCGAGACGATGGGATGGTGAAAGTTCCAAGGCGTGTGGAAGGCTGATTTTCGATGCACCTCACTCATACTCACTTCACTGGGGGAAATGGTTCCCGCTCCAGAGCCCATATCTGGACCTGTACCATGTAGGTTCTAATGAGAGATAAACATAATCAACAAAAGAAACAATCGATGCCTTGGAGCCCAGAGTGCAACAGAAGTGATCAACAACTACAAAAAAGCTCAAGGAGGTCATCAATAGGGAATTCAAAATCAAATCCTGCTTCATCTGAATGCGAGGAAAAATACAGTTACTAGAACAACACAAGCTCTGACAAGAACACAAACAGCACAGCAATTATGGGGAACACACAAAATTACTTAATGTGGAGTACATTCTAATCGCAATTTTCCAATTGGATTAATAAAAATACAGATAATCTGTGTTCTGTGAACAAACTGTACCTGGAAAAAAAACATACACACACACACACACACAAACAAAACTGAACCTGATGTCTTTTGGGTGGACAAACCTTTGTTCTCAAGGGCCAGATTTTACTTTTAATATTGACTAGTGGGCCAGGTCATTTAAATTAGGTTAAAAAAAAAAATAAAAAAAAAAGTGTGTAAAATATGCCAACTAATTTATTTTAACTCAAGATTTGAGTAACAAAATGTTTTTGTTTTGTTTTAGTTTTTTACTGTATTTTTAATTAAAAATGTAATTGTAATAAACTTAACATCTGTGTAACTTAATCACCAAAAATGTCAATGTCAAATAGATTACTGGAGTATTTTAAAAATACAGTTTTGTGCTGAGATAAGTTTCATTTGCTCTGTAGCCCACACTCATACGTCCATAATACACTTGTATCTCAAATCACCTTTACCTACTGAAATGAATGGAAATTCCATTAATTCGTTCTAGCTTACTCCAAAACAATAACAATCGTTGTAATGTGTATTCCAATGAGGAAAAATGGCACTCCATAAAAATGTACTTCATAAAAACATACTGTTAGGAGTCAGGACATAGCAGTAATAAACAGTTGTCACACTGCTTCAATTCAAGGGCTGAAGCGCGGCTCTTTCTGTTAAGCCCGCTTTGGCCACCTGGGGGTAGCATACGACAGAGAAATGTACTGTTCAACCTCCTCTAGGCTTATTTGTGCGGCACTAATATTAGCTGTTATGTTATATAGTCTGTCTACATGTGTTGCTGCATCATTTGTGTTCAATCCTTTGGGTTGTAGCACTGCAAAACAGTTTCTATCTAGTGTTAGCATTAAACTACAGAACTTAAATGTAAAACTATGTAGTATGTTTTTAACTATGTAATGTGTTTTTGTTCTTGCTTTATTTTTAGTTTGAAAATAAACTCCACCTGGGAGTGTCAATAGACAGCGTGAAGCCTCTTTTTCTGATAATTTGTTCACTTTTACCAAACTGCTGCTTATGGTGAATTAGGTTTAATGTACACAGTGCTTGTATCTCAAGTCAACGTAAAAATAAATAAATAAATAAATAAATAAATAAATAAATACATAATAATAATAAATGAATGAATGAATGATTCGGCCAGATGATGGCTCATATTACAAAAAAACACGTTGGGTCAATTGTATCTGAAAGCACCACTGTATTCTTACAGCCGGTCCATTTTTTAGCTGGTGGCACTTTGCCAGTCCGTCCCTCGACAAGCGGTTCAACTTAACTCATTCACTCGCCATTTTCACTGAAGCAAGCCCCTTCCCTCCCGGCTGTTTTACTGGATTTTGACTGATTTTGCAAGGCCCACAGAATATTGTGTTCTATTGCAAAACATGGAAACCTACCAAAAGAAAGATTAAAGTCTCTTCTTTCATCAGTATATTCACAAGTATATTTCTGTTTTCGTTTCATCATTATTCAAAAATTGGCTTAGAATTGTTGGGAAACAGCTTGTTTTCTTCATGGCCCTGGTTGATCTATTATATTCTGCTGACACCTGCTGGCCGGTGTTGTAATTACTACCATTTTTTTTTTCACCCATTCTCTGCAGTTGAGAGGCTGCATCAAAGCCTTCTGTATGCTCTAGCATAAAAAAAACCTAAATAAATAAATAAATAAGTCTTCTTTGTGACACTTAATACATTTAAAATAGAACGTATTTAGACGTTTTGGGGAGCAAATGAGTTAATAAAGTGTAGAAATAATTGCTTTATGTATTCCTATAAATACTAGGGCTGAGTATTGCCAACAACCTCGCGATACGATACGTATCGTGATACATGTATCCCGATACATAATCTACAAGGTGATACATATCCCGATATTTTACATTAATTTACTTGCATTTTATTATAACATTCATATGTATACCTCAATTATATGTTTATTAATAAGCTGTATGCCAAAAATGTTTGTATTAGTAGCTCTTCTGGTTTACCACCAAGCGGCAGGATGTGCACGCACTCAGAGCAAGGTGCCACTTTCAGAGACACACCGGGAAACTTTACGAATAGGCATAAACCGATATGAGCAAAAATATCAAAGTATTAAAATTACAGCTCTAAAATATGCTTATTTGAAATATTTGGGGAACTAAAAAGCATTTTTTTAAACTAAGCACAATGCAAACTAAGGCACTCATGTCTCTTTCCTCGCTCCTCCTGCACGTGCACTAGTTGAAGGCAATTAACTTAAAAAATATTGCTGTTTTTTTTTTTTGTTTTTTTTTTGTTTTTAGGTACACTGCAAGCTGCAAAGGCACCCGTGTCTCCTCTGCTCCCACTTCTCCTGCGCAACTTCAAAGGCTGTACAGCCAGCACAACCAAAGCATCGTTAACTACCTATTTAAAGTTAACAAGCAATATCGATTCTGACGCCTGCGTATCGATACGTGTATTGGAGCAAGGCCCGTGACGATATATTGCAGTATCAATTTTTTTAGCACACCCCTAATAAATACAGTATGATAGTTTTCAAAAATGTAATGTTTTAAGTACCACCAATCCAATGCAAGGTCTGTATCAAATATTCCGCCTTTGCAATGACAACAATTTGCGTTATTCATTGCAAACTACATAAAAACAATCTGGTCTACCTGTGAGCTGAGCTGGCTTTTGATCCAGTTGAAATAGTAGTTTAGATCACTTCCCTCCATCAGGTCACGGCCCCACGCAGCCAACTTGGCAATGATCCTTGCCGCCTGTGTGACAAGATCAAGAATGAGAGAAATTACATATTTCCATCATAAGGAAAAATTTAACCAAGTCAATCAATGGCTGCCTTTACACTGCATAGATTAGGTAACACAATTTTTTTGGGCTTTCACGTCACACAATTGCAATATGCATCAATGTAGCCTGAATCAATCTATTATTTACCCACAAATGAGCATCTGCACGTTTCATGTGTTCATTCCCTCAAGGTAAACACAGCAACCATATCTGATACGCGTCTTTTGAAATGTACATGAAATAAAAGAGGATACAGCCATTAAATTGGACATTGCACATCAAGCTTAAATTATTAAAGTGGGTGAGGAATGGCGTTTCTAATGACTGTATGCTGTGGGCGTCTTATTTTAGTGCAGGCTGCAATATCGCTGGGTGGTCCTTCCCCATCTCTAAAGGTTACCACGGTAACATCACATTAATTGCCTGTTTTTGACAAGAGGTTGTGTTTTGTGAGGAATTATTAATGGGCGGATGATTAGGAAGCCTCGCTGGATTTATTCGGGCAGTGGACAAAGGTTAATTTGCTGCTAAGGGCTGATAAGGACGTTTAGGATGAAGGCTGACCTAGCAGGCTCTTGTTATCAAAGATAAACGACAAACTCACCATGTGGACGGTGAAGAGGTCCTGGCGATTCAGCATGGGGAGAAAGTAGGACCAGGCTGTGTTCTTTGTCTTCTTTGCGTAATCGAAGAAGATGCTCACCCTCTGATGATTCTCCTGGATCACATGAAAGATTTTAATGAGCACCCATTCAATCTGATCATCTACTCATATTCAAGTGCTTGTAGATCTATTTTATAGGACAAGAATGAAAGCTGCTGTATAGATACGTTGAGAGGTATTTGGACAAAGACACCATTTCAAAAGGACTTAAAAACTATCAGGATACTGCACATGCAGATTTCACAAAAATATGTCAATACAGTCAAGAATGTCAGCCACTTTCCAGAGAGTACCTCAGGCGTTGTAATTTAAAGCATTTAGCAAATTACAAGAGCAGAACCAAGGTAGCGTGCAGATTTATTATTATTATTTTTAAGTGTTGTTAATACACCACTATGAGCAAGTTCTTCTTTATTGCATTTTATACTTTCAATGCTAAAACAAAATTATTCCTGAATTTTAAAATGATGCTTTCAAAACAACTCTAAATATTATTTCTTAATTAAATTGTCAAACTATATTTTAGATCCAACGCAGACACATTAGTGTTCTCCAACTACTTTGTGGTTCGGTTACTGCAGATTCACTCTATCGTGGGTTTTCGTTTGTGACCATTTGTGACATATGTAACCAGGTTTCTAGTTATGGTAAGCCATTTTAAGATTAAAAAGAAAAGTTATTAAGCTGTGTTGCTGACGTTCTCGTGCTGCCAGAGTGAAGATCATAAATCAAATTAATTTAATTTGAATACAGCCTATAATCAACAGCTCGGCATTTATTCTACATTTGGCATTTTGAAACTTAAATTTATCGAGTGTAACAAGTGTTTAGAAGGGTGAGAGCCACATAGAGGGTTTGTAATGGCTTAAAAAGAACCCCGATTATAATGACAAGTTTGCTCCATATGATTTATTTGGTTGTTACTAACATAACTATGCGATTATTTTTTTCCAAAAATCATTTCCAGATTAATACATTTTGTAGAAACTGTATTTTTATGTACGTTGAAGTTTACGTCGCAAACCAAAAGTTACGTATGTAACTGCGGTTCGATGAGTCTCGAACGACCGCCAGGTGGCGGTGCTGTAACCAGCACGGAATTCCCCATATCGCGACAGCGGCAAAGAGCAATAATAACAGAATATGCTTGTCCCTAATTCCGGCTGACATAATCCCCGTACATAAAAGGGATCGTCGGAGGACACATCCTCTCAGAACCAACACGAGGGCTCTGAGTGACAAGCATTGCTGGTGGTCGTGGTGGAGTGACTGAGAACCGTCGGTGGAGGGTACCGACCAGAGACCCGGTCCGATTGCCGAATCCCATCCCGATCCACTGAGAGAGGCGTGACTTGGAAACAGCGGCCCCCTTAGTTGGGCCGTCGTAAGACACAAATAGCTGGGTGGATATAAGGAAAAGTGTGTCGTAGCATCCAAATAAGAGCGGAGCGCCCTCACAGGACAGCAAAGGCCTGGAGTGGCATCCTCGTTTGTAGATGTCGGAGGAAAATGAGCAAGACAAATAGGGCGATTTGCTTGGGAGCCCGACAAAACCTTGGGCACAAAAGCAGCATTTGGCCACAGTGTGACCCGGGGTCAATGACCCCTGCCTCGTTGGGAGTGCCAAAGAAGGCATTCTGGGCTAACAGAGCGTGGAGCTCCCCCACCCGCTTTGCGGAAGAGATTGCAAGTAGAAACGCCATCTTACGAGACAACCACCGCAGCTCCACCTCAGCCAGAGGCTCAAAGGGGGATCTGCACAGTGTGTCGAGTACCAAGCAAAGGTCCCAGGCGGGGACCCGAGGCGGGGTCCGAGAACGAAGGCGAAGGGCACCCCTAAGGAAGGATGTCATAAGACTATGGCAACCCACAGACTTTCCATCAATTGCAACATGGGGAGCCGAAATCGCCGCTACGTAAACTTTGATTGTAGAAGGGAAGCGCCCCTTATCAAACACAGATTGAACTCCAAAACAGCAGGAATAGAGCACATCACGGGGTCCAACCCACTCCGTAAACAACTTCCACCTGTTAGCATACAGTAAACGAGTGGAAGGAGCCATGGCATTAAGGATCGTATTCTTGACAGACGGCGAGCACTCAGTCAGAAATGAGTCTCGTCTCTCAGCGGTCAGACACACAGCTTGAGCCGACGAGAATCTGGATGCCGAATCCAACCCCACTGCTGGGATAGTAGATCCAGCAGACCGGGCAGGGGCCGCGGGATGAGCATAGACGGCTGAGAAGAGGAACCAAGTCTGGGCTGGCCAAAAAGGGGCCACCAGCAACATTGTGTAACCCTCCTGAAGGACCCTTTGAAGGTTCAGATGAATGAGAGGAAAAGCATACATTAGACTTCTCAGCCAAGGGTGTGCTAGTGCATCCTGGACCAGCGGGCTGCTCTGCTCCCTCAGAGAAAACCAGAGGGGGCAGTGAGTGGACTCCTCAGAGGCAAAAAGGTCAACAGTCGCTTTGCCGAAGCGCCTCCAAATGTCGCCGACCACCTCCGGGTGGAGCTGCCACTCTCCCTGAGGCGGATGATGGGGGGACAAAGAGTCTGCCAACTGGTTGGCAATGCCTGGGAGAAACACAGCCTGCATGGTGGCAAGGCGGGGAGCGGCCCATTTGAGAAGACGTTGTGAGGCCCGTAGCAACTGGGCGGACCTCTTCCCTCCTTGATGATTGCTGTGATACACAGTGGAGGTGTTGTCCGACCGCACCAGGACATGTCTCCCTGCCACGTCTGGCAGAAAGTGAATGAGGGCCAGATGCACTGCTCGAAATTCCAGTACATTGATGTGAAGTGATCTGTCTGCTGCAGACCACTGACCCTGAGCAGTCAGTGCTGTGTTGCCAAACTGCACCACAGCCACTCAAACTGGCATAGGTGGTGACAACTTTGCGACGTGCTGATACCACCCCCAGCGGAACACCCGCCTGAAACACTATGGGGCAAGAGCATCCATGAACCGCCCGGACAGGCGAAAACGCGTTTGACGGTCCCATAGAGGATCGAGGCGGAAACTGTTCAGCCACCGTTGCAATGGTCGCAGCAGGCCCAGACGCACCAGGGCCGTCAGGGACGTCAATTTTCCCAGCAGACGCAGAAAATGGAAGTATGGCAGCATCCCATTGGCATGGAAGAGGGAGACGAGGCGCAGTAGGTCATCCACCCTCTGTGGGGAGGGCTGAGCCGTCATGGAGGTGGTGTCTAACGACATTCTGATGAACAGAGTCTTCTGAGAAGGAGCGAGAGAGGATTTCCCAAGGTTACCCTTGAGGCCGAGCCTTGCCACATGTTCGAGAAGCCCACCTGTGTCTCGGAGTGCCTGAGCTCTGGACGGTGCGCATATCAGCCAGTCGTCCAGATATGGGAGCACCTTCATGCCCCTCAACTGCAGGGGTGCAAGGGCTGCCTTCACCACTCGTGTAAACACTCTGGGAGAGAGTGACAGAATGGAAGCACTCTGAATTACCAGTGGCGACCTCTGTAGGTAAAGCAGAGAAACTTCCTGTGCTTATGGGTAATAGGGACGTGGAAGTAAGCGTCCTTTCAGGTCGATTGAGGTGAACCATTGTCCTCAGCCGACCGCCCGCACCACGGCCGATGTAGTCAGCATGCGGAAAGGTAACACCTTGAGATAACGGTTGATTCCTCTTAGATCAGGATAGGATGGAATCCGCCTGTCTTTTTTGGAATGAGGCAGTAGGGGGAGCAGAATCCCCCTGGGTGAGCCAAGGGATCCACTGCTTCGATAGTGGACTTGGCTAGGAGGGCCTCCAGCTCCTGATCCAGAGCCAATGCCCTCACCGGGTCGTTGATGACTGTCTCTCTGACCCAGTTGGAGAGAGGGAGCCGGCGTTGGAATTGAATCTTGTACCAATGAGTTAAGGTTGAAAGCACCCATGGGTCCGAAGCGAGGGCAGTCCAGCAACTGAGCTGCCGACAGGAAAAATAACCGACTGCCGGCCCCTCGGGCTCAATCCCTAACCCTCCCAGACTTAGGGTTCCGGGAGGGACAATGTGTAGTGCATGTAGCTCCAGGCTAAGTGGGTTGGCCTCGCCCAGAGGCACGGTCCCCGCGGGCATCCGTACCATGCCTCTGTGAAGGACGACGAAACCCATATCCTCCCGGAAGATGAAAATTCTGCTTTGTTTCTTCAGTTCCTTTCATGAGGGCTCACACAAGGGAAACTGAGCCAGCCAGACCTGTCAGCGTGCTTGGGTGAGCAAAGACATATAATGGCCCTGCTCCACTTCGTCCTCCGCCATCGCAGCCGAAAGAGCAAGCAGGAGACGAGCCTGTGAGTTGGCCAGGCGCGCTACAACTGCTGCTGTGTTATATGACTTGGTTTTCAGTACATCCATCAGGCGCCACTGAAGGTCAGGGCATCTGGCATCCTCTCTCAAGGCTTCCTCAGCAGAGACGATCAGTGAAGCTACAGAATACTCCACATTAGGCATACGTTCCAGTCCGATAGGATTAAGGAACTGCATTTTTGTCAGAGCCCGTACATCCGCAGGGAGCTGAGGAAAAACACTCGGGTTAAGCCAGCAGGCCTGAGATTTAGGGATCCACTACTCTAATGAGTAGTCCATCGGAGTCAGGCCACACCCTGAAGATGCTGAGCATAACCTTCCGCACCACTTCCTCACTAGCTGAAATCTGCTCTGAAGGAGGAGAAGTCGGGGCAGAGGACACAGAGTCCCCCTCATCACCCCCGTCCTCAGCATCCTGGAAACAGAAAATGAACTGTCGCAGCCAAGAGGGGGCGACCCAGAGGCCGCAATGGAGATTGCATCATCGTTGACCATGTCTGCTGGGTGGGCCAAGTGGGGGTTTGGAACCGGTATGTCCACATCGGCTGCAATCCTCATCTCCGCCGTGGCCTACGAAGTGGAAGGGGTTTGGCCACTCCACTGAGCTTGCATCGCTTTCATAGTCGCTTTATTTGAGAGGCCAACTGCGACTCAGTCCGTTTTTTTTTTTTCGTTTTTTTACTCCTATGAGCATGAGCAGGAGAAACAGACCTGCGTTTTGCTCAGGCCCGAGAGCGGGGGACGGGGGCGGCATTGCCACTCCCAAATCTGACCACGCCTGGTCGGCCACTGTGGTCTGCTGAGGTGCTACATCAGTCGACGTCGTGGCGACAGGAGGACGGGGTCGCCGCCGCCGTGTCAGCTACTGAGCGACAGTCGAGGCAGCAGTCAGTGCGACCTTCTTCAGGCAGGAAGGAACCTCCACAGTGTTTACAGCGAGCAGCGTCCTCCATAACAGCGCACAATCGATGCACAGTCAGTGAACGTGCGTCGATATGCTGCTATCTTCGTCTAGGATAGGAGGCGAGAGCCGCCTCGTCACCAACGGAACCAAACGGACCTCCGCGCAACGATAGCGGCAGACTCCGTGAGGAGGAGGGAGCGACCACAACGCGATGAAAGACTCACGTACGTGGTCGTATGTGCTGAACCTCTGTGCAGATATGGCGTCCGGCTTCGTGAGGAGGGGGCGCCCACACAGCAAGTAAAGAGTCACGTACGTGGTCGTATGTGGCGTCATAAACTAGTAGTTGGCGTGATAAACAGCACCTTAGCTAGCCAAAAACATCAAAGCAGCTGGTGCCCCCTGGCAAGAGTTGGGTAAGTCTTGAAAACAACACACTCTAGCCGAAAACAAATCAAGCTCGGTGAGGATACGATCAACCATATCCTCACCAGCAAGTCGTAAACAAAGCAAGTCAAAACGGCTTTCGTTAAAGATGTTGACTTAAATCATACGCACCCCGGACTTGAAGCTGTACACAACAAAGAGGTGTCGAAGGTGGAGAAATCCCGTAATGATGGCCGGAGAGCTCCAGTCTATCCATACAACTGACAAAACAGAAAATGCACTGAACCGTCGCAGCCAAGGGGGGCGAGGAACACCCGCAGCCCCGATCAACCAGATCACAGGCTACCAGCGATGGACGTGAGTTTATTGAGCTGCGCGAGAAAGGTTAAAGAGGATGTGTCCTGGCGACGATCCCATTTATGTACGGGGATCACATCAGTCGGAACTAGGGACAAAGCATATTCTGTTATTCTTGCTCGATGCCGCTGTCGCGATAAGGGGAATTCTGTGCTGGTTACAGCACCGCCACCTGGTGGTCTAGAGAGACGAAATGGAACATTCTGCGTAGTGCCATATAATGCCTGTGCGCTCACAGATCAAAACAATTGCAATTTATTAGTAACACCGGTGAAGGAGACAAAATACCACATTACGCAGCTTTTGGAAATAAAGAAAGCGAGGTAAACCTCCCTACCATTCCTAAAGAAAAGTTTTTAAAAATAAAATAAAAAAATAGGACGATGCGGTCGAGAAAGTTGCCCCTCGAAAGCTGCAGATCTTGCATGGTGCCGGAAAACTTTAAGCCTTATTCTCTATTAATATCATCATTTGATTAATTACTTGCTGAAGACGAATTCTGTTATAAAATTTCTAATTACTGTTCAAAATGGCAAAACGTGGAGAGCTAAATGAAATCAAAATAGTCAGGGTCAAAGCACTCCACAATGCTGTATGCTTTCATCTTCTCGCTTTTATGGCTGGTGGTCTAAATACATTTATTAAGCGATGGTTAATACCAAAAAATTGACATAAATGTAAATAAAACCATATTGCTAGAAAAAAAAAGATCCCTAAATCAAAGTCAAAGAGGTCTTGGCCTACAAATCGAGAAATCTGGAATATCTTGAAGCATAGCATGCTTTACATAATACCATGTTGTCACCAACTGTCTTCACAGGACCAAAAGATATTCTTTGTTTCATTTCAAATAACGTGTACTGTATTTGAAAATGAAGTGCAATATCTGCCGTATTAGTATAAAAAGTGCATCTGCAAATATACAGTGTTTAACGTTTTCCACATTTTATGTTAAAATGCATGTTACACCAAAATTTATTATTTTTCTTCCCCCCCTAAAAAAAAAAAATAAATCTACAAAAACACCATAAAATCACAATATGAAAAAGTAGGGTTTATTTATTTATTTTTTCAAGATTTGTGCAACTTTATTTCGAAACAAAACGAAAGAAAGATATTTACACCATTCGCAGCCTTATATTGTCATTGGGAATTTTGAGGAAAATAATGAATTTGTTCCATTTTGAAATAAGACTGTAACATAACAGAATGTGGAAAAAGTGAAACACCATGGATATTTTCCAGATGCACTAAAGCAGTGGTGTCAAAGTCCGGTCCTCCAGGGACTGAGTCCTGCATGTTTTCGAGGTTTCCCATGTTCAACACAGCTGATTCATATTTAAGCTCATCAGCAAGCTCTGCAGGAGCCTGATAACGATGCTGATCAGGTGTTTTGCAGTAGAGAAACCTCGAAAACATGCAGGACTCAGGCCCTCGAGGACCAGATCTTGACACATGTACACTAAAGATTGTCCAAATACATTTTGTCTGGAGCAGTGCACAATACCTGTAAAGTGTCATCGATGAGAGTCAAGATATACTGGACTGTCTGCTCCTTGGAGATGTGTGCCATCAGGTTCAGAAAGGTCTTTGCACACTGGATGACAAAAAGCATATTATGAGAAGCCATAACCATGGCAGCACATCCTGTGTTATGTCTTATGTTGAATGAACCCTAATACCTGATGCCCTTCATTGGTCAGGATGACCTGCTTCTCCTCAGAGTTGGCCACCTCAAATTTCTTGATGAACTCACAGTCCTCTGCTGAGATCATCTGACTCCTAAAAAAAGAGAGAAGTGGTCAAACAAGGGAAGTCAGTCCGCTGAAATGTGCAACGGAACCGCCAAAGTAAAACACAACCCATTCTATGACACTTGTGGACTATCACAAATAATTCTTGTATAAAATATTATGAAGTGACTTCATTTGTTCCAGGCTCAAAGTGTCACCATCATAAAACCTTCAACAAGCTGTCATCTAGTATTACATACTGGAAGTTCTGCTACAATTAATGATGGCATGCAGTGTATATAGTAAATGCATTTCCATTAGCATCTGCTTGGTAAAATTAATGTGTGTATGTAATTCAAATTGAATTAATTTATGACTCGTGCTGTTACTGAGCATTAAGAACCCATCTTATTCTATGGCTATATTTGCACATTGATTAAGACATACCTGTAATTGTTTCACTTTGGATACTCGAATGGGCAAAGCATCAAACTACAGTTAGTATATTTGGAAGTACAGCGAGCGGTGTCTCAAGATACAAGTGACTGGAGATTTTGTTCGGCCGATTTTTTTTCCCTTGACTTGTGAGCCTGGACTTGAGATATAAGCTCTGTCTGATGACAGTTAACTCAAATATACGCAAATAGTGAACAACGCTACAAAATAGAAGCTTCAAGCTGTTTATTTGAAACTCCCAGTTATAGTTTACTGTCAAACTATAGATGAAACACTGTTTAAAACAACCACATAGCTTAGCCTGTCAATCCACTAGCTTAATGCTAACACTAATTAGTAGGGGTGTTAAAAAAAATCGATTCGGCGATATATCGCGATACTACATCGCGCGATTCTCGAATCGATTCAAAAATCGGCAGAATCGATTTTTTTTTTTTTTTTTTTTTTTTTTTAGGATTCACACCTTGAGCATGGAAGAATGTTATATGAACGGAACATTAAGCCTTAATATTTTATTTTAATGCTGTTCAAACATGAAACAGATTACAACCTCTATAAGACTGAAATTTCAGATAAATAAATAATACATTTTCATATAAATCTTACACTCTACAAGCTTACTGATTAGTATTTTCTAAATTTGAATGAAAAAAAATCGCAACAATCGACTTAGAAATTCGGATCGGGATTAATCGGTATCGAATCGAATCGTGACCTGTGAATCGTGATACGAATCGAATCGTCAGGTACTAGGCAATTCACACCCCTACTAATTAGTGTCTATGTTGCTAGCTTGTCACCATATCAATCTGTAACAGACTGAACACAAACTGTTCTGCAACACATGCAAAAACACAATATAACTGTAGTCAATCATATATTCTTTATCCTCTGTGAAGAACGATTAAAATTATTATTGTACTGTTAAAACGAGATTAATTGAGATGTCTCAATGAACAGTACCGTATAGCTGTCTTTCTTTTTAATACTGCCCTAAAGTGGCCAAGGCGGAAACATTTTTGTATTTCATATTTTCCTAATTAAAATGGACACTGCAACATTTTTTTACCGATTTTAAGGGAGGCTAGAATGATATTTTCATTCATTTCAATAGGAAAGGAGAATTTGATTTGAATTACGAATATGGTCATAGAACAAATCAAAGTTTGATCTCAAGGCACAACTCTACAGTAGAAAAGAGATATTTGAGTCTTGAGATGTCTACGCCTTGCTTTTTAACACGCCACAGTGGTTCATGCGATTGTGACACTTCACATGGAAATACCACATCCCGACAAAACAAAGCTCATGTCATTCGGGTACACCAATACAGTAATGCCATCAAACACGAGTCGTCTTAAAAAAAAAGAAAAGAAAGAAAAATACAAGAAACAACATATCCCTAAGACCCTCTGGACTAATATGTAGTTCCTCTAACTAGTGAGGAAATCAGTGAATTACACTGACAAAACATTTAGCAAAAAATAGAAAGAACCACCGAAAAATGAAAACTTCACATAGAGTGCCAATGTTCAATGTACTTTATTTTTGAATGGTGAATTCTCAAAAACTTTATAAAAGATCCCCACAAAAAAAAAAAAGCCATTCATTGCAGCAATTCCAATAATAACATAAAGAGGAAGCGCCCCTCAAGACTGTGACTCAGTTTCTCACCATTTAACTGTGTCTTGCTACCCTCTGACAAACAGATAATGTGTGTTACTTACTGCAGGTATGACTGCCAGTTGACCAGATTAGCGCGAACCTCCGCTGCCTTGGCAGCGATGATGTTGGTGGGGACGGCGGCGTCCACGGCCCCGCGGATGTCCATCCTCAGTGACTGTTGGCTGCACTTTCTTTGTCAATATAAAATATGAGGTCGACAATACCTGGATGGGAACACCAAGGAAGCACACATTTTTATTTTGTTTTGTCTTTTGCTCTTACTCACAAACTGAACAACCTTAGCCAATCATAGTTTTTCTTGTCAACCAAAAATATTAACCTATTCGTTTGATCAGAATCATTTTTATTGGTCAGTATGTTGAAACACACAAGGAATTTGCCGTTCTTGACTTGGTGATACAAAGACATGTATAGAATTGGAACGTTTTTAATTACCGGTTAAAAAAAAAAAAAAAAAAAAAAAAGGTCTCAAAACGATTGATTGAATCCAAATATTTATTAATTTGATAATGGATTAGATGATTACAGTGAGTGTTACACCTTTAATAGCACTCCTAACATACTCATCTCTTTAATTACAGCAATGTATTTTGGTCCCTTGAAAAACACTGTAAATTTAAGATATTGTTATTGTAAAAGTTTAATGCAACAGAAGTTGACCACTAATCATGCCTGGAGAGTGTGGCACATGGGTAACAAACAAAAACAAACAAGAATCGACAATGTTGCAGTGTTATTGATTCACAAGGGTAATTCACTGTTCCAGACTGTCCACAATGAATACAACATAAGGCATGGCAGTCATGCAGCGTTACCAAGAATAGCATAAAACGTATAATTATAAATAATACAATTAGTAGCTCGCATGCCTCAAAGGTGTGAGCACCCCTGACATAGACCATACTTAACAGTTTAATTACGGCCTACACTTTTCCCCCATACTGTTTGTAAATTTACTCTGCCTTGCTCTTTACTACTACTGCGTTAGTGTAGGTTAGTGAAAGACTATGGCATATGCCGATTTACGTACATTCCCATCGGAAACCGTTAGTTTGGACTTGAGTTATTAAAGAACAAAAAAAGGATATTACATAAAGATGTAAAACTGAGGAAAAAAAGATTATTAGCGTTTGATCGAACCAGCTAGCTAAACAAGCGTTGGATGCTAACCCGCAACATTGTCGTGACAGTCTTGTCTAACTTGCATAGCAACAAGAAAATAATCACTCAGTGACATAACAGATATTATTTGATGTAACTAGCATTAAAATCTTCGCGTTTTAAGAAAAGAAGAGGCTGGATCACTCACCGGACGAGCTCCTTTACTCAGCTGACAGTGGTGACGTCACGCTGAATCATGTGACTGACGACGCCGAGTAGTCACGTGAGCATCAACGGAAGAGACAAACAAAAATCGTCATTATTACTATGACAGTTCATTTGGAAAAATAATATTATTTGATTGCTCGTTTAATATAGCTTGCTAAATTTTATATTCATAAGTGTAACGTTGTAAAGTCAAAACCACTTTACTTTCCATCTCTATTTCGAAAAATAAGGAGGCTGTCGAGACGTTGTGTTCTCCTTTTGGTGTTTTTAATATGTCTTAGTTTAATTAAGACACCTGCCATTAACGCCCCCCCAACCCCTTTCGTTTGTCTTTTTTTTTCTTACTATGTTGTGTATGACGACTTAAAAGTTTACTATGCTGCTTAATGTTTGACAAGTTTTGGCTCTTGATTTCAATGTTCGAATGCAATTGAAAAAAAAAAGTCATTATTATTATTATGTATTTATTTTATTTTTCTTACCGTTGTTGTTTTTATTTAATTAATAATGGCTATTATAGGATATGTTTTAAGTGGGAATATTACACTATTAGGCCCTATATTGTTTTCATTGAAAGATAAACACAGACTGTCGTACTGTGACGTTTCAAGTGTCACGTGAGCTTGCCATGAGTCTTCCTCCTGTGTTAATCTGTCCTAAGCACATAACATTGTCCTAATCCCAGTCTGCACTCCTCTTTCCCACCAAACACTTCCCTTCATCATTCATCCTGTATTCCATCATCACTATGCACAGCAGGACGCATCCTGGCCATAGACGTGCTACGAGCAGTGTGGATTTCCCGTGATGCCGAGAGGCGATACGGCATCGCCGTGGGAGTATGCCACGCCCTCGAGGGGCTGAGTGGTGGGAGGTCAGGCCCACTTCGGCCCTGAGGTCAGTCCGCCGCCGC
This sequence comes from Festucalex cinctus, assembly GCF_051991245.1. Classification (NCBI taxonomy): domain Eukaryota; kingdom Metazoa; phylum Chordata; class Actinopteri; order Syngnathiformes; family Syngnathidae; genus Festucalex; species Festucalex cinctus. The sequence goes on from NC_135411.1 coordinate 45,939,865, forward strand.
CGCGCCCTCATGTGGCATCGTATGCAGAGGCTGACCCGGGCGTGCCGCCGCGGCGCTGGGTGTGCGGTCAGCTACAATGAACATGACCAAGATGAGCAGGATATGGTGTGCCTTGAGGTATGCATCCATGACATGCTATTGGCTTACAGAACTACCTGCCTACCTTTCGACCCATCGACAACCCTAACGAACCTATCGTTCCTACTAGTAACAACAACCTTGCTACTTAAATACCCACTCACGATCAACCTACTTAAATAGCTGCCGACCACACACCTGCATTACCTCCCCACCTACCTATAGACGACATAAAAAGTACATACCTACCTAGGGCTGGGTATCGATTCTAATTTCCTCAATCAATTTGATTTCGATTCACACGAGTTCAGTTTGATCCAATTTAGATTTTTTTTTTTTTCAATTAGATTCGATTCACTTCACTTCAATCCAATAATGATTAATTATGGAATATCAAGTATTCTTGAATATCAAGGACATGATAAAAGCTCCACAAAGATTACATTCCAAATAAAATTTTGTGGAGGAAATATGATTTAGTGTTATAACCACCTAAGTTAGGGTGACCATATTACCATTTGAAAAGAAAAAAAAAAAAAAAAAAGAGGCCACTTGCCTCGGCCTTGAAATTGTGGTACTAGTTGCAGTGTTACACAGTGTACTTCACCTCCTATTAGTCATGCAATGCCAACCGGACATTTTCACAAATTTAGAAAACCCCGGATGCCCGAACAGGATGTAAGAAAATGGTGTGTCCTCCCAAATGTCCTCCCAAAAGAACAAACACTGGCATCAGCAAGGATGAGATGAAAACATTTTCAAAATTCTAATTTAATAATTGGAAATATAAATTTAAAAAATTCAGAATTATCTTGAAGTAAAATAAGCCAGGCATTTTATAAATGTAAGAAAATACTTTTAAATTCATGTGAACGGTAAAAGTCAAGAAAATAGTCAAATACAAAAACAAAAACAAAAAAACTCAGCCTTTAAAATTCTATTTTGTTATAAATTTATGGGGACAAGAGATATTAAAATAATCAATTCATTTTTATGAAATGATATCAGGATCCAAAAGAAAAATTTATTCAATATCGATTATTTTATTTTTTATTTTTTTTAATCAGCCCTACTACCTACCTTCCCAACTACCTACAATGTATCCAAACCTAAATACCCATCAATATCTACCTACCAACCTGCCAGTTATCTACTGTAGATCCCTACCATTCCACCCTTTTTCGATTGAGGACGTTGGTCTCAGATTTGGAAGTGCTGATTCTCATCTCAATCGTTTCACACTTGGCTAAAAAAGTTGAAGATCACAGCTTGATGAAGCCAACAGAGGCACATCATCTGAAAAAAAAAAGCAGAAGCAATACTGGGGCGACCATACTGGACCCATACTTCTGGAGCACTGTCCATTTGACTCACAGAAGGTCATGGTCACATGGCTTCTCCAAGTCCACAAAGTACATGTAGAATGGTTGGGTAAACTCCCATCCACCTTCCAGAACCCAGATGAAGCTGTAGACCTGGTCCACTGTTCCACAGCCTAGACGAAAACTACACTGCTCCTCCTGAATCTGAGATTTGACTTCCCAACAGACCCAACAGACTCAGACTTAGTCTGAGGAGTGTGATCACCCTTCTGTTGGAACATACCCTCCAGTTCCCCTTGCTTAAAAAGGGGGACCATTCACCCCGGTCTGCCAATCCAGAGGCACTGTCCCTGATATCCACGCGTTGTTGCTGTGACGCGTCAACCATTACTGCCCTATGACATCCGGAGCCTTTAGGAACACCGGGCGGATCTTGTCCACCCTTGACACCTGGCAACAAGGAGGTTTTTAAACACTTCTCCCACTACAATCCCAGAGATGGGCGAGCCTGCCTGTGTCCCCAGACTCTAATGAGAAGGCATCTTGTCACTTTTTTCAAAAATAACTGTTGTGAGAAATATACTGAACCTACCTATACCTAAAGTAGCTATAGTAAATACTCTACACATCTACCTTCTACCTAGCTGTGTACCTACTCCCTGTTCATCGACCCACCTAAATAGTAAATAAACGTACCAAAATACTGACCTGCGTACTTACCTACCCATCAATAGCTATCTACTAACCCACCTACCTACTGACCAAGCTATCCACCCACAGTCCCCACCAACCCACCTGCAAATTATTTTCCAGCTCCTAACCTATCTATTCAACTTGCTACCTACAACCAATCTATAAAAATATGTAAACAAACATATATAAATCATTCCTAAACAGCTTCATTAGAGCTGAAGTGTTGTTGTCCACTGCAAGGTAAGATGTTTTTGGCGAGGTCATGCCTTTTGTTCTTGAGTTGTCGTTGCTCTCAGTGCCTTGGTGGTAGCCTGGCATGCCGCTGTGCCTTCCCGTCAAACGTCTATTTGGGGCGACGAAAGCACGTCTGACTGGAGGCTTAGGAAGATTAAAAGAGAGCGGTGTTGGGTCTCCAAATAGTTTCCTGTTCTGATGTCATTTCCACAACATTAGGTAGGCTACACCTGTGCAATTGAATCACAACGGCATGGTGGCAGTACAGAGGACGTGAGATCGAGTCCGGGCTTGGCCCTTCCTGAGTGGAGTTTGCACGTTCTCCCCGTGCCAGCGTGGGTTTTCTCCCCACATTCCAAAGACATGCTTGGCAGGTTAATTGAACACTAGGTCACTAGGTGTGGATGGTTGTTCATCTGTGTTTGCCCTGGATTGTGCCAGGTTCAGTGGGGCTGTTGAGGACCCAAATGCAGGGAGCAGGGAGGCGAAGCAAGCTTGCGGATGTTGAGAACAAAAAAGGACTTTATTTCCAAAAACATAAACTAAGAGGCAAGGAAGAGACAAGGGATAAATTGTCATTAACAGAAGACTAAAACTCGGACGCAAAGTAACAAACAAAACATACTGGACTAGCTCAAGAGGAATGACAGACTTAGCAACACAAACAAATGATCCAACAAAGAGTTCAGGGAAGGAGGGAACTAAATAGGAGCAGACTAATTAGACAATGACAAACACCTGGACATGACACAAAGGGCAGAGTGTGTTGATTGGAAGACAAGAGGACTGGGATGAGTTCAATGTCAAGACTAAACTAAGACCAAACCAAAGCCGAACCAAACCAAACACAATGACAAAACAAAACACAAACCATAACAGATTGGCTGGCAACCAGTTCAGGGTGAACCCCGCCTACTGCCCAAAGCCAGCTGGGATAAGCTCCAGCACCCCTGTGACCCTTGTGAGTAATAAGAAGTTCAGGAAATGGATGGATGAAATATCCACCAAAGTTAATTTTGTAACTCTGCACTCAAAACACTCAGATTTCAAATTGTATTTCTCCATTGAAATAAATGAAGATGCTATTAATTCCTTACAAGCGCCCCAAAAACGCCCCCCAAAATGTGTTTTTAAAGGGATACTTGACTCATTGAGCCATTTCCAGTCGTCAAAAGTTGACATTTTGTCCAGAATGAATTTGATAACTTCATTATTTTTCCATTTACAATTAATACTTTTAAAAACTAACTATTCCACTTGCTATGGACTGAAGATGACATCACCTGTGCTGAGGAGGTAGGTAATGAACAATCATGGCTCAGTTTGCTGACCAAACCCAGAAAAAAGATGAGCCATGATTGGTCGTTCCCTACTTCCCTAGCACAGGTGATGTCATCTTCAGTTGACAGCAAGTGGATTTTTTTTTTTTAAAGGTGTTAACTGTATGTAAAAAAATAATGTAGTTATCATATGTGATAACTCTGGCAAAAGGGCCCTCATGTGACAAAAAAAATCAAAATTGATATATTCCATTTCTGCGCTTATTTCCCTTTAAAATGACATAAAATACATAGATGTACCTCAAAAATTGACAAAGTTACAGCAGTTTTAATGTAACAAGTCCTCCAACAATAACGACTATATCGGTCGTTTTACCATGCACCAAAATACGACCAAGTGCCACGTATTAATAATACTAGTTTAGTGACCTCTTATCGGCCTTGTTATATAGCGAAAAAATACAAAACTAAGACTCGAACAGGGATCATTTTTTCCAGAGACTAACGTCTAACTTACTGAGCTAACAGTCCAGTAAGGATCTTAGTGTACAATTTTAGTATTTACATGTGACTCTCTTGACGAGATGTATTTTTGCGCTATTTAACATGGCTGATAGAGGTGGCCAAACTAAAATACGTAACTCTTTGTTTGTAATTTGGCAGCTTTTCAAACGACAAGCACACTTCTTGGGGCTTCGTCACATTTGCTTTGCGTTGCGAACCGCCTAACATGACAGCATCGGATTGAGTCCCTCCATGATGCTTTACAGTCGTGAGTTAGACGCCCCACTTGACCTTATCACACAAGCCTCCAGTGACAGTGTTGACGAGCCTGGTATTCCTTATCTGGAGGCTCTCTGAGCCTCCCTGCAGGAAGCTCACATCCATGCCAGAGCGGTGATGGACTATCGTCATGATAGACAAAAACGCTATTATGACTTGAGACATCGACATGACACCTTCCGTGTCGGTGACCTTGTTAGAGTGAAAACACACCCCAGGTCAGATGCTCACTCGAATTTTACGGCTAAACTTGCTCCCCTTTTTGAGTGACCGCTGCGTGTGTCTGAGCGACTCATTGATGTTCACCACAGACTCACTCGGGTGGACTCTGGTGCAGGTGTTTATCATATTGTGAATATGCAGCCGTTCCATACTTGGGATTCTCTCACTGCCAAGAGACAATTGATTTCCTCTCCTGCTGAGAGTGGGGCCTCTTGAGATTTTGGACACTGACTTTGTTGCCCCTCAGGCCCCTTTCGTGGATGCTGATGCTAAACTTGATCCATTTCCCTTTGATTCAAAGGACATTGACTCTGATCATGAGGCGGACAATGTTCCCCATGATCTCTCGCAAAAATAAATGAACAAACGATTTTCACACGGTAAGGCTTGATCTGAAGTGAATATTTTGTATTATGGTTATTTCATATTCATATTATATTGGTTCATTGCTGTTGGCAATGCAAGGTTACAATTTTTGTTTGCTCTGTTATCCAGGTTTATGACCAGTTTGAGGTCATGGTTATCGTTGGTTGAGGTTTATATCCCGCAACTATACGTGTGTGTGCTAATTTATACATGTGCCCAGAGCCAGCTGAGATAAGCGCCAGCACCCCCCGCGACCCTTGTGAGGAATAAGCGGTCAAGAAAATGGATGGATGTATAGATGCTGTGTACGGCTGGGTCAGGCTTTTTCTCACCGGGGGGACTATGTAAGAATTGGCAGTGTGGCACTGCACCACGGGTTGGCGCTTCTTTGTTTTTGTGTGGATAATTAGCCCTTTTTTCCCTTTTGGCGGGATTTTTTTTTTTTTTTTTTTGAATGTCGTGAAATCCTACGGCTATTGTAACGCGCAGTGGCGCCGAGCTCACTCTTTTTGGTTTGTTCTTAAAATTTAACCATTGCTTTCCAGTTGTTGTTTTTTTGCTGTACCATTGCACTGTCCATATCTGATCAGCCACCGTGCATTACACTATGTCCATCCATCCATCTATTAGCAGATGCGCTTATCCTCCCATTTATATAAATCATTTTTGAATTACGTTTGAGGCTCGGAAGGCCGGGTTGTTTTTAAACAGTTGCACAAGACGCGGCGCTAGCTAGCAGCTAGGCTAAAAACACTCCCCCTAGTTACAAGGCATACTGTCCAATAATTGCTTATTTTCATACACTTCTATTCCTATACTTCTGTTTGACTTTTGTGCTGCTTGGAAATGAAACTAGAGACCGCAAGGAGGCTATTTGTGGTGAAATCTCAAAATGGACAAATAAAGTCCAACTGTCTAATATCGTCCATCTTTCTAGATTTACTGCTGAAAATGGCTCAATGAGTCAAGTATCTCTTTAAATAAGAAAAAAAACCTCTACAATATTTTACTTTGTAAAGACATACATATTTAAATAGTGTAAAGAAGTAAACAATTTGTTAATCGTGATTTTGTGCTTTAATTCAATGATCCTCCTTCTAATGTGTGTTCCTTGGCCACCGGGGGCACTATAACAGATTTACTTAACTTTAAATGGATGATGAAACACAGAAGTCTTCTTTAGTTACAATTTACTGAAGTAATAGTGATCATCACAGGACGACTATCTTGAGACCCAGCTGCTTGATCACTCATGACATTAAAGTCAATGGCGCACGGGCTTTGAAATAATTAGATTGCTAAACTCTTCCAAATTCTTAACCTATTTTAATTTTTGTTGTTAGATATGACAAACCTAGCAATAGCCAAGTGGATATACGCTTCACTCAAGTGAGTTCCCCGCAATATCCATCTGGTACCTCTCCACAGTAATTTGGTCGGAAAAGGTGGGACATTCTGTCCAATAATTCGAGCTGATTGGATGATGCATCATTCTACATTTTTGTTTTAACCAATCACGGCCATGGGTGAAAATTTCGTCTTCGTTCTTGCCGAAGGGGGAAAAAGCACAAACATCTTACCAGCTTGAAATGCACGAAGCGTCTCTCGCTGTTCAACATTCAACAAGGAAACGGTGAGTATATCTGCTAGAACAGAATTAATTGTAGTGTCCATTCGTCCAAGTTAGTTAGTTTGGTAGTTCCGGCATCTGCTCTGGCTTCCTGGTTTCGTCACAGTTGCATATCCCGCCCCCAAACACAATGTCGCTTTCTGATTGGTCCGAACCACCAGTGTTTTGGGAACGGCAGTTATCTTCAGGAGTTGGTACAAGATGGTATTCTCCGGAGTTTGTGAATTCACAAATACCGTGAGAATTCTTCTGGCGAGAGCAAGGTTAAGATATGACACAGAGATGACACAAAAACTATGTTTTTTTTTGTTTTTGTTTTTTTTTTTAATTTGCAATTTAAAAATTCAGCCTTAATTATAGCCATGTAAACAAATGTTAACGTTACGCTAGCGGACTTTAGTAGCGCAAAGTCATGTAATTTTTAATTTGCTCCTTGGATCATTGGGACACATAAATCCCCCCACCACGAGGAGGTGATGATTCACGGAGGAGTTATTATTATTATTATTATTATTATTATTATTATTATTATTATTATTATTACTATTATTATTACATATATATTTGGTGTAATAAATGATTCTAATGTATTTTTGTTTCTACTGTTAGTTTTCCTGCAGAGGATAAATAATAAGGTGGCACGGTGCACTAGTGGTTAGCATGTCCACCTCCCATTTCTGAGGACTTGGGTTCGAGTCGAGGCTCCGGCCTTCCTGGGTGGAGTTTGCATGTTCTCCCCGTGCCCGCGTGGCTCTTCTCCGGGTACTCCGGTCTCCTCCCACATTCCAAAGACATGCATGGCAGGTTAATTGGGCGCTCCGAATTGTCCCTAGGTGTGCTTGTGAGTGTGGATGGTTGTTCGTCTCTGTGTGCCCTGCGATTGGCTGGCAACCAGTCCAGGGTGTCCCCCGCCTACTGCCCGAAGCCATCTGGGATAGGCTCCAGCGACCCTTGTGAGGAATAAGCGGTCAAGAAAATGGATGGAAGGATAAATAAAGTCCCAAGTCCAGATTAAAAAAATATATGGTCTAAAATGTTTCTAAATAGATAAGGTATTACAAATGATATTTAAGACAGTACAAATAATAAATAAATATACATGGAACCCTTCATGTGAATGGAAGACGTTTCATGCTGTACTTCAAGATGCCTCTTGATGGCAGTGTTGTCCCCGCATCGACTCGGCTGTAAAAAAAAAAGTTTTTGAGATTGCACAATACATACTACATGCGAACACACCGCCGCGCGCCCACACGCATACACACTTTTTCTCTGTGAAATTAATAATTGTTTTAAAATGATTTTTAATGTGTGTGTTTTTTCCAGCCCAGAGGTATAATGAAGGAAATGTATGAATAAAGCAAAATAAAAAATTAAAACATTGCCTGCCTTGGCCACCTGGGGGCAGTATAAAACAGGTAGACGGATAAACTACCTCGTACATGTGTGTCCGCAGTCCGCACAGCTCAGCTCCTTCAGGCTCTTTGCAGGGGATAAATATATGCCTGTGTGTACTGTTATTTTGAATGTCTAAATATGTTGCTCCACTGTTTGTGGTCAAATATCAGCTGATTAATGGATATTAATTGGTCAGCAAGCATTGGCATTAAGATACTTGCGGCTAAGCTATGTGTAATACACAATGCAAAATGTTTAAGTGGACATCAAACTTGAATTTGGAGTAGTGTTAAAGTGGTGGAAGCCTCTTCTTTTTAGGAATTGTTTCCTATTTGGCAAAGTACTGCTTGTTGTGACGTGATTCAAGTTTAATTCACTACCACCACACAGCGCTCATATCTCAAGTGTGTGCTCGCAAGTCAAAGCAAAAACGCAGCCAAAAGAATTTGTGAGTCGAGACACATTATAGTACCACTGCATTGTCTATGTTTGTATTTTGTTTTTCCTCAATCAGAATCATAAAGTGAAACATGTTTATGTCACTGCGATTTGCTGGCGACCAGTTCAGGGTGTACCCCGCCTACTGCCCATGGCCAGCTGAGATGGGCTCCAGCACCACCCGCGACCCTTGTGAGGAGTAAACTGTTCAGAAAATGGATGGATGTTTATGTCAAACATATAATTTATTTTTACAAAAATATGACCGTTTCGGTCCCATCTGGCAAAGCTCAAATGTGCCGCCATATTTGAGTGGGGCAATGCGTCCTATCGTACTGTACGCATGGCACGGACTTACATATAAGTCCACATTCTGCTCTGGGGGTCTCGGCTACTACGAGTCGGGAGAAAGTGCGCATGCGCAGTGACTCGGAGCAGCCGGTCGGGGAGGAGGAGGCGAGGAGAGGGGGGAAAGAAGAAGCGCTTTTGCCATCGGATGTAATCAAGAGCAGCGTGTCCTTTTCTCCAAATTATCTGCTTTTAAACGCTTGTCGCTGTGCATACATGGTGGAATTGTAAGTATGGCGCGTCTCGTATGTTTGTGTGCGCGCAAAGAATGGAGGATGCTGGATTGAAGAAGAGGAGGAGGCGTGTGTGGGGGCATTAAATCCCCCCCTCCCCCCCAAAAAAAATTCTGCGACGATTTGCGATTTTGACAGGAATCATTTGCTTTCAATGATTAAGGCAGAGTGCAGTGCGGTGGATTACACCCCCCCACCCCCGCCCCCAGAACCCCCTCCTCTTTGTCCCTCTTCTTGACCATACAATCGGATTTGGAGATATACGCACGCGTACATTTTAAAACAAAAAAGAGAAAAGACAAAATCATGTAACATCAATTGCATCCCTGCATAGGTGCATCTTTCCCAACCGTATAGCAACTGACCCCCACCCCACCGCCCCCCTTGTGTCAGGTAGTGTGTGCGTGTGTGTGTGTGGATGTGTGTTACATAAATGATATGACAGGATTTGTTAGTGTCTGACCTGCTGATGACACCTTTTGTTGGCACGTTAAGGCCTTTCTCTGCATGCATCTGCACAAAAAGAAAACACACGCACACATAAATATGGGCAGTGATATTTATGTACCGCAGTACCTTGAGATATAAGTGTTTTTGTTAGATGCGATAATATGTATATTTTTTGCCTTGACTTACGAGCACAGACTTGAAAAATGAGTCCTGTAAGGTAGCAGCAAAAAACAACAAAAACAATAAATTAATAATGTATTTTTTTAAGTGAAATGCACATCTAACCACACCAATTTTACATGAACATTGTTGACTGCATATTCACTTTTAAAATATGTTTTTGTCCAATTTTTAGTTTTCTCATAATGGATTTATAGAGTAAAAAAAAACATTAATAATAATGTATGTTATTTTTTTAAATACATAGAGAAATACAATATTGCATTTTTTTTTTACAGAATCGTTACTTTAAAAAAAAAAATTCTATTTTGATTTTATGATTCAGTTATAATATTTCAAGAAATGTCTTTATTTTGAAAAAAGTGAAGCTTTTAATATTTTTTAATGAACTTACTAAAAATTTAAAAGTGCAACTATTTTATTAATTATTTTATTAATATTAAATATTATTATTTTATTTATAATTTTGATAAATGTAATTGATGTTTCTGTTTTTATTTTTCTGATACTGATAAAGTCAATATATATGTGAGCCGCGCCGACAAAAGACAAAACTATTTTTGAGTTAGAGACACAAATAGATTGTTTGGCCAAAAATTATCGATTTTGAGATTTCTCCGCAAATAGCCTTCTTGATGTCTCTATTTTCATTTCTAAGTAGCACAAATGTTAAAATTGCAAAACAAGTGTATGAAAATAAGCAATTATTATAACAAGTGCATCTTTACATGTTTTACATGTTTTTAGCCGACTTTAGCTAGCAATGCGTCTCTGAAACCTGCCTCAAAATCGCCTCTAATGTCACTACACAAATGATTGATATAAATGGACATAGCAACCCAAAAACATCGAGTATAATGTGACCATTCAGCACGAAAGTGAACAGAATGAGGCACGTCAATGGCAACGACATCCTACCTTGTAGCAGATGTCGTCATCGGTCCGAACACTGCAACGAAGGTTTGTAATCCAAACAGTGTTAATATTCAATTCTCTCTCTCTCTCTTTTTTTTTTTATTTTTTTTTTAATGAGTCTATTTCTACTTTTAATTCAAGTGAATGCATTCATGCACTAAAGTATGTCCAGTGACGAGTGGACAGCTCCCACCAGAGCAGAGTGACATCGAGTTGGGATGAGTGTAATTAAAAGTTGTGAAATGTGGCTAATGTAATAATGTACTGTATTGTCAATAATGTATGGTTTTATCACTTCTTAATGTCTTTCATTAAATGAGACGGCATCTATGAAAGTTGACGCCACTCGATGCATCAAAAATGAACCGTTTGCCCGAGTCGCAGAATATCACCACACATTTTCACGTTATGCTCTTTTAAGTGGGTTGAAATGAAAATCAAATATCATCTATGAAATATGAAACTTGATGTTTTCGTCCTAAAGCGAGTGTCCCCACCCCAAATTGCACACAGCGTATATGGAGTGACTTATAAATACAGTAGGCTACTGTACAAGTATAGTGTGTTCTATGTTGAACCATCATAACATTTCATTTTCGTGTGACCAAATAAATGCATTTGAGACAAAACATCCATGATAAGTTATCAATAAACTTATTTGTTACAGAGAACACCAAATGGAAAATAAACTTTTAATGGACACAAGATTATTAAATCTAATTTCCCACGGTGGTAATATGACCTCATTTAAATAAGAAAATATCACGAAGAGCAACAATAAAATAACCAAACTTTATCTGAAGATGCCTCAGAAAATGAATTGAAATCTTAATCTTCAAAGTTGAGGCTAATTTAATTTTTGGGAGGTCAAACTTCTGAAATTTTCAATGGAATTGACTTTCCAGGGATAGTTTAAGAGTTCCCGGCAATTTGGGGTCAATATCTTTTTCGCAAGGTACTGGTTGCTATGGACATTTGAAGACGCATGGAGTTGGACCAAAACTCTAAAGTCCTTTTTCTCAAAACTATGGATTTCAACCTGCCAGCATTAAAATTGCTGTAACTTTGTTCATTCTTTAGGTGCGTCCATGTATTATATATCATTTTAAAGGGAATTAAGTGTAGAATTTGAATATATGAATACAGTGTTCCCTCATTTTCCGCTGGAGTTAGGTTCCAAATACCCGCAATAAATGAAATCCGCAAAGTATAGTAGGCTTTATGGTTTACATTTATTATAAATGTTTTAAGGTTCTAAAACCCCTCACCACTAAGTTCAAACACTTTTCTCATCGAGGCATTTACTTTTTCTAACATTTCTCTTTTGTTTAAACATTCTCAGTGTTCAAAACTTCATAAATTTTACAAATTATGTACATTACTGCAAAAAAAAAAAAAAAAAAAATGCATGCAAAATTGCACTGACAAAATCTGCAAAAGAGCGAGACTGCGTTATAGCAAGGGTATCTCAATTTTTAGTTTTTGACACATGAGGAGCCTTTTGCCAGATATATTTATATATTTCACATATATGAATAAAATGTGCAAATTTATAACTTCTTACAAAATAGAAAAATATTTACCAGTAATTTAGATTTCTTGAGTGGCTTTGTTCCCATTTTTTTTCCGTTGATGATTAATTAAAAATTATTTAATAAATACACATACAATTTTCAACTTTTGCTTGTATGTTACATACACAATATGCACCAGCAGTTTTTGCTGAGAGCAAGTGAAAAGTTCTTCAGCTTCTTTTTTCTTCTCCATCCTCCAGTCATTTGCAACGTGAGCCAAAAGTAAAAAATAAACCAGTCAATAATTGTGCTTACTACAAAGTGTGCTACTACCCCCCCCCCCCCCCCCCCCCCCTCCCCCCACTGGCGCAGCCCATGGGATCAGAGCCGATGGAGATGCGAAAGAGGCAGATGTCGGTGCAGCAGGAGCCCGCACCGGCCCACCAGGGCCAGCCGGGCCAGGCCAACCCGCGGGGGTCCAACGCCTGTTGCTTCTGTTGGTGCTGCTGCTGTAGCTGCTCCTGGTAGGCTCCTGCAGCCTCTCACACCAGCACCAATCGTAAAAAAAACAAAAAAACATTATAGCACGTTTAGGGCAGTTTGCCTTTTTGATCTTTTGGGGCCACCGTTTTTGTGCTTGTTTGTGGCTGTGAGTCTAGGGAGGCCATGTTTAACAAGTGTGGTCACCATTCTTCATGATATTGCACTCTTGGACTCAGAACTTAAAGTAAGACATAAGTACACATTTCATAGCTAGCTAGCTAGTAGCATGACACACACGGTTTCTTAAAACAGGACATTCAATTACTGAGTATGTCAGTGCGCTTATTGCAACACCAAAGTACTTTGTGTGTATTATAAAATGTGTAATATGACATTTGTACCATATATTACAAGTCCAGTTTTGAGCCTTTTGCCCCTTCGGGGCCACCGTACGTCCAGCTAAATGACCAGTGCGAGTTTTAACAAGTACTCAGCCAACAGTATAATGTAAAAACAAACAAACAAATCTTGTTCCATATCGCATGGCGAGCTAACACATTGATGAACACATGCAGACTGATAAACGAAATGCTGATTCCATCAGTTCCATCATTTTTATGTAAAAATCAGAACCACTACACTATCAGTACACTATTGAGCCTTTTGGACCCTTTAGAGCCACCGTAATCCTGTCTTATTTTTGGCAGCACGGAAACTCATCTAGTTTGTTTGTACCAATTGTGCATTATGTGCCGGAAAAAGGGGAACATTTTACCATTTGCGGTGTGCCACTTAGCCTTAAAACATTTGTCAAGGTGTTTTTTGTTTTGTTTTTGTTTTTTGTAACCTTGAACTTTGCCCATTTTAACATCATTATAACTACTGCCACCACATTTTTAGCAGTCCAGTGTGGAGCCTTTTGGACCCTTTTGGGCCACCATACTTCGACTCTGACTATACAAGTACGCACTGGTTTAAATAACTAACCTCGTGTTGATGGCATCACATTATTATTTACATACATACGCTCGATGTACAGTAAAATTAGGGGTGTGAATTGCCTAGTACCTGACGATTCGATTCGTATCACGATTCACAGGTCACGATTCGATTCGATACCGATTAATCCCGATACGAATTTATAAGTCGATTGTTGCGATTTTTTTTCATTCAAATTTAGAAAATACTAATCAGTAAGCGTGTTGAGTGTAAGATTTATATGAAAATGTATTATTTATTTATCTGAAATTTCAGTCTTATAGAGGTTGTAATTTGTTTCATGTTTGAACAGCATTGAAATAAAATATTAAGGCTTAATGTTCCGTTCATATAACATTCTTCCATGCTTAAGGTGTGAATCCTAAAAAAAAAAAAAAAAAAAAATAAAAATAAAAAATAAAAATAAAATAAAAATAAAAAATCGATTTTGCCGATTATTGAATCGATTCGAGAATCGCGCGATGTAGTATCGCGATATATCGCCGAATCGATTTTTTTTAACACCCCTAAGTAAAATCATTGCCTATGCTGTACAAACAAACAAACAAACAAACAAACAAACAAAAGAAAAACACCTTCAACAAGGCACTCATTGCAATCCTGGATTTCTGGTTTTTATTTTAAAAGGATGATCATGCCAAGAACTAGGCCTTTTTTTTTTTCTTTTAATCCCTCAAAAATATATTAAAAGAAGAAAAATATTAAATGAAAAATTAGACACTAATGTACATAAATTGTATAAAATTAGAACATGAAAATACTTGATGACAAATACACAATTAAAATAAAAAAAATATATAAAACATTAGATGTATTCGAAAATCATACACAAGATACGTGTTTAATTGTTCTCTGACCACACTTGTTACTCAAAACACTTGTATCTCAAATCTTCTCTCCTGGTGCTCATCACAGACGCAGAAGCTGCTTGTTTAAGACCTAGCTTGTGGCGAACTTGTAAAATTGTTACAGCTAAGACTGTTTGAAAGCACTATATAAATAAAGATGGCTTGACTTGACTTATGGGATAGATGCACTGACCTGAATATATGACTGGATAGCTGATAGCCCATGCACGCCCATGCAAGCCGTTGAAGTCACAGGGCGGCCATCTTGCTCCTCCCATCTACACAGACTACTGTGTAAACCAGTGGTTCTCAACCGCGGTCCTCGAGCAGTGCAGCCTGTTTTCCATGTCTCCCACAGCAACACAGGTGTTTCAAACAATTAGCTAATCAGCAAGCTTGCATGAAGCCTGACAACGATCCTCAGGTGTGTTGACTGAGAGAGACATGGAAAACAGGCTGGATAGGGATACTCAAGGACCGGGTCTGAGAAACAGTGGTATAAACTAACGGTATATGTACAGATTTAGACATATACTGCTTGTAGGCAGTTAGTATAGAGCTGGGGGTGGGGTTGTGATGGGGTGGTCACTATTTTTTAAAAAGTAAAAAATAAAATAAAATAATAAGCGGACAGTACGCACTACGGAGCCCATAAGGTGAAATGGTAGAAAAAAACCAACAAACTTTGAGTTCCCTCGCAAAACACCTTTGCGTTTGCGAGGGAACGCAAAGAACTCAAAGTTTGTTTGTTTTTTTTCTACCATTTCACCTTATGGGCTCCGTAGTGCGTACTGTCCGCTTGTTATTTTATTTTATTTTTAAGGGCGGTACGCTCATAAATTTTCCCGGAAATACGTCACAGCTATTTGTGCATAGAGTCCATAGGATTGTATGCCGAGAAACGTTTCTTGGGAGGAGCAATAAGGCGGCCTCGCGGCTTCAAAAATCTTGGCCGATCGGCTATCCAGTCATATATTCATTAGTCCGTTCTAGCCCCTTCCAAATAAGTGTTAGCCCACGTGTCTATGGTGTTTCCCATTATGTGTTGGCATTAAGCTAGCTATCGTTTTAAATGAATGTGAATTTTTGATTTATGCTTGTTTTGACAATAAGCTTCAGCTGAGAGTGGCAATAAAGAGCTTGAAGCCGCTATTTTAAGAATGTTTTCTGCCAAATCTATTTAGCCTTACGTTGTCATATAATACGTATGTTCCTGATTTTTAGGAACGAGGACAGAGACGAGAGGAATCGGAAGGCATCGTACGACGTCAAGGAAGGGACCGCTGACTGTGAAGACTGGTGGGTGGAACGTTTCTCTGTCATTTGTCGTCGGTGACCGCGTCATCCTATCGTGTTGTGTTGTCGCAGCCCCAAGCCCACGCTGGAGGAGGTGCGCTCTTGGGCCCAGTCCTTCGATAAGCTCATGAGCTGCGCGGCCGGGCGCAATTCCTTCCGCCAGTTTCTGCGTACAGAGTTCAGCGAGGAGAACATGCTCTTTTGGCTCGCCTGCCAGGAGTTCGCCAAGGAGGGCAACAAGGGCTCCGTGGAGGAGAAGGCACGCGTCATCTACGAGGACTACATCTCCATCCTCTCCCCGAAAGAGGTCTGCCTATCTGCCCACCTACAGTGCCTACCTACTGTATCGTATGACTGCTGCCAGAGCATATAGTCAAAATGTGTTTGGTTTGGCTTGAAATATTGACGGATTGACGATGAATGATGGATGTCCCGAATGTTGACGACTATCAAACGATAGATACTCAAAATTCATTAACACACCCACCTCCATCATAATGTATCTTTCAATGCTATGGTTTCTACTAGGGGTGTGAATTGCCTAGTACCTGACGATTCGATTCGTATCACGATTCACAGGTCACGATTCGATTCGATACCGATTAATCCCGATACGGATTTATAAGTCGATTGTTGAGATTTTTTTTCATTCAAATTTAGAAAATACTAATCAATAAGCTTGTAGAGTGTAAGATTTATATGAAAATGTATTATTTATTTATCTGAAATTTCAGTCTTATAGAGGTTGTAATTTGTTTCATGTTTGAACAGCATTGAAATAATCGTGGGGGGATGGGGGCTGGGGACCGGTGGGGCGCTGTGGGGGCCCGCTGGGCCTCGTTCTGCGGCCTTGGGCTCGGGGGTGTGGGCCGGGGCTGGGGCGGGGGTGTTCCGGGTGTCTGGGTCGGCTCGCCGACCGGTGTCCGCTCGGGTGGCTTGGGGGTGGCCTTGGTGCTGCCGCGGCCTGGGGATTCCGGGGGGGGGGGGGGGGTGCTCGCTTTGCTGGACCGCGGTTGACGGCTTCTTTCTTTGGTGGTGGTCCTTATGCATGCCAGATCCGTCGCACCAGCATCTACTGAAACTCAACAGAAGTACCCTCTCCCTCTCCCTCTCCCTCCCACAGCCCCTTGAATCAGTTGGTGCTGGTGTCTGTGGTTCTCACTTTGCTTTATCTATCCTTCCCTCCTTCCTCTCTTTAGTTTTTCCTCTGGTCACTTGAGATCTTAATTTATTAGAAGTATGAGGTTTCTGGGGTTGGCATAAGACTCTGGTTTTGTAACCACGCAGGAGGGGTCTTGTTGGTGCTGGACTTCACTTTGATGGATTGGATGTACTGGCTTCTATGGATCTCACTCTGCCTTATCGATCCTTCCCTCCTTCCTCTCTTTAGTTTTTCCTCTGGTCTCTTGAGATCTCGCTAAATTTGCTGGAATTTAGAGGCTTCCGGGGTTGGCGTAAGACTTTGATTTTGTAATCATGGGGAAGGCAGGAAGTGTTTGGTCGGTGCTGGATTTCACTTTGATTTACCTTTCTTTTCTCTTTATTTCTTTTTTTTCTGACCTTTTCTCTGGTCTCCTGACCATTTAAACCTCACGACTCTGGCAAGATTCTGAAGTACCTGGTTAAGGCGAAGGGTAATGGGATATTTATAAGGTTTTAGGTGAATGAATGAGTATAAATTTATACGTATTTGCACGCACGCACACGCACGCACGCGCACGCACGCAAACGCACACACGCAAACGCACGCACGCACGCAAACGCACGCACGCAAACGCACGCACACATACACACAAAAAAAAAAAAAAAAAAAAAGAGCAATGATGACAAGACGTTGAATCGGTAAGACTACCGAATGAACAATTCTGAGCTCTTTTAAAAAAAAAAAAAAAACGAAATAAAATATTAAGGCTTAATGTTCCGTTCATATAACATTCTTCCATGCTCAAGGTGTGAATCCTAAAAAAAAAAAAAAAAAAAAAAAAAAAATCGAAGAAAATCGATTCAGCCGATTATTGAATCGATTCGAGAATCGCGCGATGTAGTATCGCGATATATCGCCGAATCGATTTTTTTTTTTTTTAACACCCCTAGTTTCTACTATATATGCTTCCATCGAACCGTCTCATGTGGTTCGATCCAATCGTCGTGACATATATTGTACATATTAACCACGGCATGATTGGAGCGATTAGCGCCTTAACAGACAGACTCAAAACAGTGCAGCCGCCTGTGATCTCTTATCATAGCTATCATAATTTATCACATTTTAGCTTTGAAAGCGATTGAAAACGTAAAAGCCCTCAAAGTGCTTTTGACTTGGGGTTCAGTATGTTGCTCAAGGATACTTTGACAAAGTTACACTGGCCTGGGATCGAACCCACACTCTCATGGTCGGGAGATGACCATTCTAACACTGAGCCATGTTGCCCCAACAACAGCAAGTGAATTGAACATTTGCATTGTGCATGCTGTTCAACTTTGTAAACTACCCTTGCTAAAAGTAACTGAAACAAGCTAGCTCATATTTATAAACACGAGGAAGTTAAAAGGATATTTGACTAATTGAGCCATTTTCAGCAGTAAAAAGTTCATATTTTGTACATAATTAATTTGATAACGTCTTTATTTTGCATGTATAATGAATACTTTTAGAAACAAATTTTTCCACTTGCTGTCGACAGAAGAGGACATCACCTGTGCTGAGGAAGCAGGTAACGACCGTTCAAGGCTCACCTGTATTCTGGGTTTGGTCAGCAAACTCAGCCTTGATTGGTTGTTAACTGTTTCCTCAGCACAGGTGATGTCATTTTGTGCCAACAGCAAGTGGAGAAATTCATCTTGAAAGATATTAATGCTGCATTCGATGGTCGGACGTCGGACTTATCCGAGTTGTTTTTTCTAGTATCGACCTGAAAGCGTTTGAGGCGAAAGTAAACAACCAAAATGGCGGATAGTCATAAATCCTCAAAACTCATTTTTCCCTCCACCAAATTTGGCTTTATTTATTGTTTTTCTCTTATTTCATAGGCATTTCAAACAGGGCGATAGCGGCATACTGTCACGTATGTTGTGTTACGTGGAGTTATGTCAAATATTTCTGAATGAAGAAAGCTATTATACTCAATTAAATTGTGTTTTACCGTTCACAGTCTATGCTTCCAAAGGAGTCGCCATTGTGGAGTGACGTCACATTGTAGTACGACATTGAAGTCGGGGTCCTTTTTTTTTCTCCGATTTCATAAGTTGGATTTTCAAGTTCAAAGGGACGTTCTTGTACACACTTCCTGGTTTGAACTCGGAAAAGTCCGACTTCCGACCATCCTCGAATGCAGCATAATTGTACATGAAAACTAATGACGTTATCAAATTAAGTCTGGCAAAAACAGCAAGTTTTTACTGCTGAAAATGGCTCAATGAGTCAAGTATCCCTTTAAAGTGTGATTGCTGTTCATTATTATAAGCTTTTAAACAAATAGATTTGTCTTGTACCTTGCCTTATTACCTCCTTATTTAGGTTTTATATCGAAGGCATACAAGATTCTTAAAAAATATATATATGAAGTGTAAATGTTTGAATGTCATGCTTGTTTAATTTTTGACCTTTTAGAGAATATGACATATGGTCAAATCAGTTTCTTTTAGCAATCTTGACTGATGTCTCCATAATTGTTCAGCTATTGTGATTGTGATCTAATAAGTTATTGTGTGATCATTTACAACATAACTATTGACGTTGGTTGGAATGTTAAGCTCTTTTAGATTGATACATTAATACATATAAATTATATATCTACATTAAAGCTCTGCAAACTAAAGTGAGGCGGTCTGAGCCATGAAACTCCAGGGTTGAAAACGACTCCCAGTCCGGCCCTGACCATAATCGTTATGTTGTATCGTAATTACCTTATCATATCCTTCCATCGTATCCATCTAATGGCATTGTTCTAATGTACTGTATCCATTATGGCATTAACCTAATCATATCCTTATATGGTAGCAGTCTAATCGCCCGTTTCTGTTGTATGTGTGACCACATGTGTCATATATCTCTTCACGATTGTTTTGTTTTTGACCCGCTCAGGTGAGTCTGGACTCGCGGGTGCGCGAATCCATCAACCGGAACATGCAGGAGCCCACGTTGCACACCTTCGATGACGCCCAGCTGCAGATCTACACGCTCATGCAAAGAGACTCGTACCCACGCTACATGAACTCGCCGGCCTACAAAAACCTGCTCAACGCTCTGTCCGAACAGTCGCCCGAATCTTAAAAACACAAAAGAAAAACAAGACCTGTGATCCACGATCCACCTTTTTTTTTTGGTTGTATTTTCCCCCCTCTCTTGTGTCCAGTGCAGGATTTACGCCGACCAAGCTGACTGCCGCAACACTCGGGGAATTCTCAGCAGCAGACACTCAGGTCTCAGCATCTCGCGAGGGCTCCACATCACAAGTACTGCTAACACTCCAACATAGCAACACAACACTCCAAAGGAACTTATTCTTACTTTGACTCTTTTCTTTTCATAGAAATAATATATTTTAGTTGACTTTTTTTTTTTTATTGTTTTTTGTCAAGGGACAGGGAGGGGTAAATGATTCCTACTTTAGACTACATATATACAGTATATATATTTATGAGTTTGTAAATAGTACAAATGGAATTGTGGGTATTTTCTGTGGAGATATTTAACTGTGTGACGAGAATCAAAGTTCAAAAGCAATGGCTACACACTAGCTCGACCTTGCAGGCAGCTTTGTGAGGGGGGTGCAGCAGCCTTTGACTTTGGTTTCATCTTGCTTTTTATTTGTATTTATTTTTATTTTAATATTCTAACCTAACTCTTAGGTTTGTGCGACTTGGCAACTCCTTTTGTGCGACATTAATAATTGAGGTTTTTTTTTCTACTGTTTTTACTTCCCCAGACTTTTTTAAAGTGGTTTTTGGAATACAAACATTTATTACAATATAACTTAGATTAAGTTGAGAAAGTAATGTCAAATTTTTTAAATGATTGTATGTACCTTATTTATGAGCAATGTCAAAAAGCAGTTGAGCTCATCACTTTCAAATAGTAATAGGAATATGTAGTGTATGTTAGTGCTAACTAGAAAATCAAATAAAGACAAAAAACTCAATTAAACTCAAATAATACATTTTCCAAGGACTCGATAAACAAGTTAGTTTAGCTCTGTTCCAACTTAAAATACGCCCGTAAAAGCTTCTAGTTAGACGGCTATGCTAAACTAGTATCCTAATTACGCTGAGCTAAAAACGTGAAGTTGAAAATCATATCCAATTTATATCGCAGGTTTGTACAGTGATTATTTTTCCAAATTGACTGTTACTGCAGAGCAATAAGCAAGAGACAGGAGGAAAGTGTGTAAAACAGAATGTCAAGACTAGTGTTGGAATCATCTTACACTAATAAAATAAGCTGAAGTGCAACGTGCCTATTGTTAAACACGTCCCTGGTTAAGTATACATTGTTAGACAATTTAATATAACCTACAGCTGCTAGTTAGATAGCTACTTACAAATAAACGAGTCACTCAACACGAGTTGCTAAAGGTTTAGCCACTGAATTCCACACTCATTCGTTCTAAAGTCACAAGCACAGCATGTGAACGAATGTGAGAACATTGACCCCAACTGGGCAAAAATAATACGTTCATCTCACATGTATAGCGATTCGATAATATGCATAAAACTTTAAAATAAATAAATACATAAAATAAACGGTTCCCTACTTTTGAGGATTTCCTCTTATATCTCCCCCAGAAATGTTCTTTGTTTTGGGGGATAAATGTAAAGAAAAACTGTGGAGCGTTTTTATTTAACAGCAACAAATGTTGAAAATAAATTTTAGGTGTGCCTACACATTTCTTTTTAACCGAAACAGGAAAAGGTTTTTCCTGATTCTGTAAAACTAATAAAACGTGGAGATGTATTTTCATAACACGTGGCAACCCTTAAATGTCAATTATGCTAAATAACTTTCAAAATGTTAATATAAAGAACTTTTTTTCACATTAAGTCACAAAATGTTGACAATGTTGTTCTAATTTTTGCCTTTGCTTATCGATAATAGTTCTCTATTCTCGATAAACAGGAAGAAAATGTATATTTTATTTGCTTGTATGTGCTGGTTCACAAACAATTTATACTTACAGTTCCAACAATAGTGAGTTGTGGATAAAAAAAAAAAGAACTCCCAAAATTATGGCCTATTTGCAGTTCTGCATTTGCAGATTCACTTATTTACATTTTTTTTTTTTACATAACCCCGTTAGTTTAACCCCACCACCACCATTTAAAAATTTTTTTTTTTTTAAGTATATCCCAGTTCAGTGTGTACCTCGCGTCCAGCTCATTGAAAACTGGGATAGTCTCCAGCATGCCCGCGACCCTCGCAAAGATGAACGGATCGGAAAATGGATGGATGAAACATCAAAGCAAATTATTGTTGTTACTGCACAAAATGTGGCGATCCAAACTCTGAAAACAGTTGGATTCTAAAATAACTTAATAGACAGTAGGTCCAAAAAAATGTAACTCCAAAAGTTGTATCAAAATGAATAAGCCACAAACAACCCAAACCCAACAACTTGGGTTTTGGACAGAACAATCCAAAATATTGGTTATTCATTTGATCCAACTTGGGTAAAATGAATACATTTTGGTCCCTTTTTGAGTCATATTGAGTTTACTTTTGGCCCAACTTTTTGCAGAGTGTATTTTTCCTTCAAATTATTCCTTACATTGCACTGACTACACAATTAAATGCCGGTGTCGCTACGATTTGAGTTGCCAAGCGTCCACTCCTTTTGTGTGTTTTCACTTTTGTTGCCTCATGACCGCGTCACTCAAAAAGACGAGCTCCTCACATGGGGGATGGGAGGGGAAGTGCCTTGACATTCCGTTTGGACATCTCACGGGCAAACTCTCACCATAAAGGTGCTTTTTTTTTTGACCCGAGCACAACAGCCAGCTGAACGGATCAACGTGTCCCTCACATCGGCCGAATTCGATATTGTTTCAGATTTTTTTTTGTGACGATTACCTAACAGGATGTCGGATTAGGGGCTGGGGAGTGAACACAGCTGGCCGATCGACGTCTTTGCTGAGTGCAGATCAACCTCAAAACGCACCAAACTGCGTGTTGGCACGAAGCCTAATTGATAGTTTTCTTATGTTTACAATGTATGAAATGTGTTCATTTTCGCGCTGCGTTTATTGAGAGAAAAAAAAAATACGTTTTTGAAATAATGTTAATAATAATAAAAATAAGAATAATGTGAATGTTTACAATGTATGACTTTAGTTTTTGGGTTTTATGCTACTCTCCAAGAACATGACTTGTTGGGCATTTTGATTGAGATAAAATAAAGCACAATGATTTTAAAAACGTTCTGGAATGTTTGTTTTAAAAAATATATTCTTGTTCTAAAGATGGTTTTCAATCAATTTTGCTTAATCACGTCAAGAAGCAAATTCACACCTTTGGTGCTGCTGGTGCATTCACCATGAAGTTAATTTTCCTCAGCTGTAACAAGGTCATTGTGATGCTGTGACAAATTTACAACAGTCTTGCCTCAACGCAACTTTCAGAATATTCAGAGACATTTGTCCATCTCAAAATGAACTTAAAACTGTTCATTTACCACATTGTAAATGTTTCTTCAACAAAATATATATTTGGCACAACGGCATTGACTCAATGTGGAGCAAAGAACCTAAAGAACAATCATTTGTAATTCCCTGAATATCAATTTAAAAAATTATAGTAAATATAATCCTTAAATGAGTCCAAGTAAATTACGCAAAGCGTCCAATCAAATTTTACCGTTGTCACTCATACACTACTCCTCACAGCCACTAGTGGGCATCAACTTTTTTGTCGCTTAATCGAGGGCGAAGTACTACCACAGAATGTCAAGCATACACTGGCATTGCATGGCCTCAGTTTACAAATTAATGCATTGCAGGAGTAATAAAGGTTATTTTAACAAGGCACAAAATGACTTCAGCTATGTGAAGTTGAGCTATATCCACATAAACTCCTTTGTCCATCATTTTCACCAGTTAGACTGGTGTGAAAATGGAAGTTCGTAACTTGTTGTGGATGATTTTACAGGCCTTTGAAGTGATCACTCCATTAAAAGAAAAAACTAAAAATAATAATAATAATAAATGCTAATGTTAAAGCGTCAATGTAGTTTTGCATTGTTTGTTAGCATTAACTAAGCTAAGCCTACTTAGCTAGCGTGTGGCTGTCTATACGTAATGTGTACTACGTTTTACCGTATGTTTAGTTTGACAGTAAACTTGAACTGGGAGTGGAATTTAAACAGCAAATGAGCTGAACAGAGTTCACTGCTGTCATATAGCGCTCTTATCTCAAGCTTGCACTTGTACATCAGAGATTTTAATAAATAAATAAATAAATAAATAATCAAATGATGGCTCTTATTTCAAAAAACAAAACTTGGAAGTTGAATCACTCTTAACTTTAGGCACCACTGTATAAACATTTGATGGACATAATCCAGATTCAGTTTCACATGATGCACATGAAGCCACCATGATGATCCTTGAAAATCATTTTTTTTTTTTTTTTTTTTTATCAAATGGATTACACTTTATTTGGGAAATTAAATAAAACAATGTGGTGTTGTTGTGGAGGGAAAGCATAACAACACTGTCCATGGTGTTAAATCTACAAATATAAAATAAATTGCTGATAAAAGAAATACTCAAGCTTGATTGCATACATCTATTAAGTGGGAAACGACTATTAACAATAGGAAAAGATTGCATTTGACTGTGGTGGGGGCAGAGAGGCGGGGCTAACAATTAGCTCAAACTATGCAGAGGAGACTTTAGTCCAATTCAAAGCCAAGTGGCATTCTTTACACAGCGTCTGGTGTACAATGTATACACCACATGATAAAAAATAAAAATACAAAAAAAATAAAAAGAAAAAGCTCCAATCTGAGGCCCGTTGACAGGATCTGGTCCAGGAATTTTGCTACTCATCCAAGCGCCAAAGGAAGATAGATGCCTTCACACTCAACAGAACTAGGACAAACACAAAGAAAAACTACTTATTAATGCATCTAAAAATTTCCAAGCAAAACATAAAATGAATAAATAATTAATAATCAAACAAAACAAAACAAAAAACACATTTCTGTCGTTCAATAAATTCCGGCATTACAGAAAAAAAAAAAGACTTCTTGGCACTACAATTAAAACAAAACTGTTTTTATTGTTAGAATTTTTTAAATAAAATTGATTATCTATCATTTTTCATTCCTGATCCGAGTAAACTTATCCATTACGAAAATGAAAACCTCTTCAAACAACTTTGTAAACTTACCAACACAATAATGTACCATTTAGAGATGGCCGTCAAAGTCACTTATGCAATCATTGGGCATACCCACTCTGATCCAAGTCAGTAAAAGTCCGTTTAGATACTTGTGAAAGATTAACGACTATCCTGCGGTGTGTTGTGTGTTCAGAGTGACCTGCCATTAAAATGGAGGCGTAACGAGTTGTGTTCAGTTGGTATAGTGTGTCTCACAAGTCTTTCAGAAACAATACAAACGACAAGAAATGTTCACAACTGCAATGTTATTCCTGGACAAGCGAGCCCAATTAGCCTCGTTCTCCTTAATTTCTTCTACTACTCTTTCTTTTATGCATTTTCCTGGAGGTTATAAAAAAAATGCAGAGGCCGGTCTACACTGATGCCCCCCCCCCCAAAAAAAAAAAATAAAAAATAAAAAATAACACTGCCAAAGTGTAAAAAGGACAAATGAAAGAATTCTCAATTAAAATACATTGTAAAGCAAAAACAAATTTCTAATAAATTACATAAAATATTGCAATTTTAATGTAATTGTACAAGTGATTTTATTTCAGTTCTAAGACTCTTGTTTTTGGTATTTTCTTTTTCTACAAGGCAAAACTTACTTTTTTTTTTTTTTTTTTTTCACGCAATGCAGAATTCATAGATTGCTAAATAAATAAAGCAACAAACCTTCCATCTATTTCCACATTGATTGCAGAAGACAAAGGTGGTCATGGGCTCATCAGCACTGCGAGTTTGAACCTGGAAAACACCAAAAAGGAGCCGTTAAGTCGCGATTGTCTCAAACTCCAAAAGTGGAATGTAACATAGCATACTGATACTAACGCACCTGTGTGTATGTGCAGCATTTGCC
Source organism: Festucalex cinctus (assembly GCF_051991245.1). Lineage (NCBI taxonomy): Eukaryota > Metazoa > Chordata > Actinopteri > Syngnathiformes > Syngnathidae > Festucalex > Festucalex cinctus. The sequence continues at coordinate 45,965,810 of NC_135411.1, forward strand.
CTTGCACTTGCCACAGGTGAACAGATCTGTCTGTGTGCCCCCCGTGGTGGCCATCTGGTGGTCTCGGACTGCTTCTTTGGTCAAGTTCTTCCTCATCTCTTTCAACTCGTCACTGGCCATTTCCTACACAAATCAGGAAGAACAAGATTATTATGCCAGTCCTATCCAAATTGATCTGAACAATGCCTGAACATAAGATATAAAAACAACATTCATTTGATTTTGTCAAATGTGACCCTCCAGCACAAAGCAGATTGCATGGGTCAAATGTAAGCTATTGAGATACATTCATTTTCTGAAAGAGTATTAAAAATGCTTTCCAATGATGTTTAGAAGGTAGAAATTAAAAAATATATGTCAATTTAAATATAGCGTTGTTCCGATACTGGCTTTTGGCCTCCAATACCGATTCCGATGCCCAGTTTTACAGTATCGTCCGATTCCGATACCGTACTGATATCTTGTTAGGGCCCGAGCAGCGACCGCTGCGAGGTCCCTATTGTTTTTGTAAAAATTATTATTATTATTATTATTATTATTATTATTATTCTTTATTCTCCGCAAACAATCGCGATTTTGGGTACCTAAACATTCACGAAAACTCACCGAACTTTGCACACTCCTCAGGTCCGGCGAAAAATTTGATATTATGACGTCGTCATAACAACGTGACTCTATAGCGCCCCCTAGCGTAGAAAAATAAAAACCAAACCCGGCACGTTTGAGCTAGAGCAACGAAAATTGGCAGGCACGTGTAGCACCCCGAGACGCACAAAAAAAAAAAGTCTATTGGGACCATGTAGCTAAAATGTACAGGAAATGAGCTATGAATTTTTTAATGTCCAATTTTGGCCTATTTTGGCACATTCACTGTGGTCATGCTTTTTCCCCCTTTGCAAACATTTTTCATCCAATTGACTTCAAACTTGGCATTTATCATCTCAAGACCTAAGAGAACAACTGGGCAAAAAATCTTGCCTTTTCGAAATACTATATGACGGGGGCGGGGCATCAAATATTGCCTTTAAAATTTCATTTGTCCAGAAAGAGCAAATGCTTAAAGGGACACTTTACTTATTGATCCATTTTTAGCAGCAAAAAGTTGCTACTTTTTCAATAATTAATTTGGTGACGTGATTATTTTTTTATGTACATTTAATAACTTTTAAACCATTGTTAAAATGAATCGAACGCCGGCATGTTTGTTACACGTGACTAAATAACCCGGATGTTTACGTCACTAGTGTGTAAACGCTACACTATGGAAGCACTATGAAACGCAGCCGTGCATCTAGCGTCAAACCCGGAAGGATTAAACCTTATCGCTTCGAGCCAACACGACAAAATAACACTACCGAAGGAAAGTCTGCCTTGGATGTGAAAGTTGTGGCGCCAGATGGTCTTTTCGGGCACAAAATAAACTTTGACGAACGAGTGAATCAGGCGGGGGGTGAGTGGTGCTCGTGCGGGAGCTGCAGGAATGGACAATCCGCTAATGAATGTGTGCTGTCTGGAAATGAAAGAACTCGAGGATCGGTTCCTTGCGGACAATCTCAACTGCATCCTGGAACATCAGACATTCAACATGGCAATACTAAATAGACATTCTCAGGATAGCTTTGGTTGTGATGAAAGATGTGAAGAAGAAAAGTCTTGGAGGAGCAAATATCCAACAGGTAAAGTGACACACAGTACGAGCAATGCAAAACGTGTGGAACTGACGAAATATTTCAGGAAAAAGAAAAAATAGTAAAATTAAATGTATCGTCGTTACAGCACCCAACCTCCCCTAGCTGTTTTTTTTTTCTTTTTTGCGTAGCGTCCCACTGCGGTCAGGCCAGCCGCCACTCGAAAAGACGAAGTCAAGCCAGCCGCCCCAACGATTGTTAATACTGTGCATTACGGTAACGTGCCGACGTGCCCCTGCGTTGGCCACCTTCAAATTAATTATGAAATAAAACAGTCCGTGCAGTATAATAACCAATGCCCCCCCACCCCCGAAACATGCCTACCTTTCGCTTTAAATTTGCTTCGCTTCTCCGAGATCTTTCAGTGGCCGTAGTAAGACCTCGATTTGTGCCGGCTGTTGTGAGAGTGAAGGCTTCGTGTTGCTAGCAGTTGCGGCTCCTCCATCGGCTTGATTATTTCCCACGTCTGGTTCTTTAAAGATACTCGGTACTGCGTTGGGCTTTAGTATTAGGCGTGTGGCGTACCCCATCTCAAATTGTAACATATATTCGAAGTCCTCATGCCTGAAATGTTCGCTGCGCGCACGCCTGCTTGTCCTTCGGGAGGTTGACAGCACTTAGCAAACAAACCATTGTCTACTCAAGTAGCTTTTTTTTTTTTTTTTGTGGAGGGGGGGGGGGGGGCGGGGGGGGGGTCTCGCGGGTTTTTCCTTGCCGACGCCTTGCAAAATTTTGCAATACAGTAAGGCATAACTGACGCTTGTGTCTTCCTCGTTGTTATGTCTGCGTGAACTACTGTTCCCCAAGCGAGTATACACACTAGTGACGTCACCACTTGGGGGCGTTGCAACACGGAAGTACTTCTATGTTGAAAAAAGTTAAATAAATCAATATAGGAGTGTATTCTTCAGCTCTTATGCATGTTTCGTAGCTATACTAACTATTTACTGCCAATCAAGCCATACATGTAAAATTAAAGGAGCCTTCCTTTAATAACTCCCATGTTCAAGCTCCAAAAAATCTTAAACTTCTCAGGCAACGTAATAGTCACGGCCTGAAAACATCTATATGATAAAATTCAGTTATACATATAGCGCCACCTAGTGGTAACAATAAATGTCATACTTTACGTTTTTAGCTACTGTGCTGAGCTCGTTGAAGGGATCCAGTTGAAAATTGGTCAGAAAAGCCTTAGGATGTTGATCATACCCCACACCGAATATTGTAACTTTTCGCCAAAGGGCGTGGCCTATACAGTGCCGCAAAGTCTGAAGATTTTTCGTGACAATAAAAGCTGCATGAACTTGACCGAGATGATCCTATCTTCTTAAAATTTCACACATTTGATGAGAGTCCAGCCCTTAAGACATCTACGAACTTATATTTCATCTTACTGATAGCGCCACCTAGTGGCAATTTTTTTTCTTACGAATTTTCTTGTACATTTTTCTCCAAACACTTTAACTGGACCAACCTCATATTTGCTCAGATGAGGGTTTCGGCCTTCATGATGTCACAACACAAAGTTTGTGAGTTTTCGCGAATCGCTGTGGGCGTGGCTAAGCACTGTTCGCCAAGAAAACAACGCCAGTTTTGAGGGTCTAAACATGCGCAGAAACTCATGAAACTTGGCACACACATCTGGCCTGGTAAAATGAACAATATTTTATTGTTGATTGTACTATTTTTACAAAAATGACTCAATAGCGCCCCCTAGAAATTTTTAACGAAGCAGCCCCGATTGTACGTTTAAGCAAGATCTACGAAAATTTTTACGTTTATGAGGGAGCCAAAGACCTACAAAAAAAGTCTCTTGGACCCATATGCTAAAATGAACAGGAAGTGAGCTACGAATTTTTGAATGTCCCATTTTTGACGATTTTTGCACATTCACAGGGGGCAGACTTTTGCCCACTTCTCCTACATGTTTTATCCGACTGACTTATGACTTGACCTGGACCATGGACCAAGACCTGAGCCAACAACAGACGGAAAAATCTTGACTTTTGGAAATACTATATGATGAGCGCGGGGCATCAAAATTTGTGTTTCGCACTGAAAAAGGATATGCTTAATAACTCCCCGGTACATGCTCCAAAAAATCCCAAACTTGACATGTATGTTTATCGTCAAGGCCTGAAGGTATCTCTATGACAAAATTCAGTTATATATGCAGCGCCACCTCGCCCTTGAGGCCAAACAAAAAAATACCCCACATACGGTATTTTGTACAAAAAATGTAAACTCATTCTAAGTGTGATAACTAAGTCATTTATGAATATTCTTTTACTTTCCACCACTCAAAATGTTCACTGGCATCAGACTTATCCAAACATGTACTTTTTTACTTATTTTTGATAGCCTCTATGGACATTAAAAGCAATATCGTGAATGAAGGATATGCTTAATAACTCCACGGTACATGCTCCAAAAAAATCCCACACTTGACATGTATGTTTAGAGTCAAGGCTTGAAGGTATCCCTATGACAACATTCCATTATATATACAGTGCCACCTAGCCCTAGAGGCATAAAAAAAAATACACCAACTTAACGGTATTTTTACAAAAAAAAAAAAAATCCACATGTCAAGGTTTATCATGCCATTTTCAAAGAAATTCTGCTTCCAATGTGCCGTACCTAAACTTGCCAGTACCCCAACGTGCCAGTACCCCAACGTGCAAGTACCCCAACGTGGCCCGCGCTGCGAGGGCCCTTTATAGCTGCTCGCAGCTCTAGTTTTGTTTTGTTTTTTCTCAGCATGAAAAAGCTGCCCTGCCATTGGTTCAGAGCATTCAAGGGCCAATAGGATATTTTAGCTCAGTATGCAGTGAACCCGTCACACATCAGTGAATGTCGTGTAGGAGCAAGACAGAAGATGCTGCATCCAAAGTCCTATATTTGCGTTGGAAATAATGGCATCAGCATGTTACTTGTTAGTTCTTGCTGATGCCCATAAAACTGTTTCAATACAGTATCGGGGCCTCTCGCGATACCAGTATCAGAACAACACTATTTAAATATCAGAAATTAAGTAGTTAAGTTAAAGACAAATAGAGATAATCATGATCAATGTTGCTGAAATGTATTCCTTAGAAATGTATATCAGCACTTAACAAAAATAAATGAAATTCGTACCAATCATATCCCATAATTTGACTTTTTAATAGGGATGCTCATATCCGATACAGGGATCGGGTATCGGCCCAGATATTGGGAAAAAAATGGATCGGGCATCTGTCCTGGTCCTGATCCTGACCTGATCCACAGACGCTTATCTCCAGGCGTGCACACGTTCACGTCTCCAATGACAAGGTTAAATGGGGAATGGTGAGGTAAATATTTCCCTTTGCTACATTGGCGCAGCCAATTTGTCAAAATTGCACTGGGGGAAAATTAGAAGTGATTTTGGCAGCGAGGCGGGCTCCGCTCCGCGCCGCCGGCTCGCGGAAGTCGCCTCCTTGCCACTGGCTTGCCACCTGACCGCTGTCGGGGGCCCTTCGCGAGAGAGAGCAGGGACTGGCTGGTTTCACCGGCGGCCAAGGAGAGACCTCTGCTCTTTCTCTCGCAAAGGTCCACTGCTGCCCAACCGGGGCTTGCCTTGCTGCCGAGCGGCTTCCGCGAGCGGCGAGCGGGCAGACTCCGTGGAAGGACGACTGTGTGGGAAGCGGGCAACCGAGTTTACCAAGGCGGACGAGACAGAGAATAATGTAATTAATTATGCCTGTTGTACATAAAGGTGGCATTTGGTGATCGTCTATTTTATTAAACTGAAGAGCAAAAAAGCATGTAGCCTATCAATATTTCCTTATGTGTAGACATGAAAGTCAGTGTGTAGACCGAAGCAGGTGGCGCAGGAGCGCATTGGCCTCGTCTAACTCATTTTGTAAACAGAAGCGTTTGGAATCAGGCACGTTCACATGAAGGCAACATGAACACTAACAGTCCACATTCACTATAATGCTGGGTTCTCACCAAATCCGAAAAGGTGAGTTGGATCGCTTCCTTTGCGAGCGTTTGGAACGACTGCCGCTCATTCATGCATTCGGAGTGGAGGAGGCATGTCCCTTGGTGAACAAGGAAGTGGAGCACTTTAGCGAGTCAACAAAAAGTGAGCACCGCCAACTACTTCTATTTCTTTCCTGGGACTAAACAGCCGTGGCACTATATCGGTACAGTTCATTAGCAAGTAAACAGACTTTTACCAGCACTTGAATGCTACTTCTTTGTTCACCATTCTGCCCCGGCTGGCATGTTGTTGCGCTCGGGGTGACAATAGAAAGGACGCTGTGTGTGACATAGCCCGTACTCGAAGCCGATTGGCTGCAGCGAGGCGAAAAGCGGGAAAAGTTCAATTTTTTTAACTTTATCGAATATGAGATTGTGAGGATTTTCTTCACGAATGTGCGGCTTTTCGCTGCTGCGCACCACGTCCCAGCGCGCGAAACGCGTACTCCGCGCCGCCCCACGCACTATCATTCTGTTGCGCGCGAACTCCATTGACTCCGCCGAAACGCCTTCCCTCGCAAAAAAAAAAAAAAAAAAATGAATAAAAAAAAGATGAATAGAACGTTGTCCTCATTTATTTTTATAAAACACTTTTAAAAAAATCAACTCAAAATGTCCAATATGGCTGTTCGGATTTTAGGAAAACAACTTTATAATATATAATAATGTATCTTGCCTTATAGTGCACTTCAAGTTGTGTTCCACAATCCTAATGGCCATATATTAGACATTTTTAGTTGATTTTTTTTTTTTTAATGCAATGGGCAAAAGCATTTTATAAAATAAATGACAACGTTCTATTTATTTTATTTTACTGCTGACCCCCCCAAAATAATCCGATGCGCGGCTCAAATCTGTGATCCGATCCGAACCCTGACTTTTGTGATCCATTGCACTGCTAGTTACTGTACTTGTGATTCAAAGACATGAGGAAAAAACAAACAAACAAAACCAACAACAACAACAACAACAACAACTGTGCTATCTCTGCAGTTGAATAAACATCCTTCAAGCCACCATATGAGGAAAATAGCATGGAGTGTTTCTACCTCTGCGGTCATCTTGGCCATGCGCTCAGGGGTGACGCTCCCGCACAGCACCGTCCGCCTCAAGTTTGGATTCTTCATGTCCTTCAGGTTGGATATTCGGCTGCGCACACGGTTCTTGTATTTCATGTCCGTGTTCTTGAACTCTTGGAATATACGTGAGGAGCGGCAGTTAAGGAAACAGACAAATTATACTTGCTATTTAAAATAAAAAACAAAAAAACACCACTACATGGAGCAGACTCGACTCATGCATTTATGGAGAAGGATATATTCCTCAATCTGCGCTCCAAGTTCGTCACAGTCGGCACCGATGGCGATGTAGTCGTCTGCAAGGGAATGGAGAACCTACTGCATGAATGGAATGAACATCTGAACCTCTAACTACTGCTACTACTACAACTGTTACAGCTACAGTACAGTACATGTCATAGTGTCTCCCAACCAGGGGTACGAGTACTGCTAGGGTAGTGACCCTTTGTCCATTAAAAATAATAATTAAATAAATAAATAAAAAGTTATAAATTATTATTATTACGCTATCCTTGGTCACGAGATCCTCGAAGATGACATCATACTACGATACACGGTCTCGTTTGAAGCCAGGTCGCTCGCCGATGCACGCACCTGAGGTTGGTAAGCTGGTTGCTACGTTTTTATTTACGCAGTCTCACGCTCAGTAAACAAAAGCCAAGATCATAGAATGCAGAAAACTCAAGGAAAACATATGCCGTTATTTGATAGATCTTGTAGACAGATAATATCACAGAGCATACTACATGCTAGCCTAGCTTAAATTTAAAGGGATACTTCACTTATTTCGCCCATTATAGCAATAAAAAGTTAATATTTTGTCTATAATTAATTTGATACTTTCGCTATTTTTCACATACAATTAGTACCTTTAAAAATACATTTTGCAACTTGCTGTCGACTGAAAATGACTCAACCCAACTCAAGTTTATTTATATAGCGCTTTCAAACAGCCTGAACTGTCACAAAGCGCTTTACAGAAAGACAAAAAAAACAAACACAACATAAAATATTAACACCAATACAATACGATCATAACAAAATGACGTCACAAGGGCTCAGGTAACTAATCACAGCTCACCTGTTTTCTAGGCTTGGTCATGTGACATTCACAAGCTGAGCTGTAATTGATTACCTGAGCCCTTGTGATGTCATTTTCAGTCAACAGCAAGTTGCAAAATGTGTTTTTAAAGGTACTAATTGTACATAATACATTGTACAAAATAATGAAAATATCAAATTTATTATAGGCAAAGTATTAATGTTTGACTGCCGAAAATGGCTACATAAGTAAAAGTATCCCTTTAAATGTGACACAAAACAACTTATCAGCTAAGCAGCAACTATGATGAAGTCCGACATTTGGCCGCAGTTGGCTCTAAGGACGTGGGGGTCGGGGGACACGCCCCCCCTCGTTTCATAAATACGACACTTCCCATCCACACAAAATTCCGGTAATTTTCCTCTTCCACTACTACAACTACTGATGCGTTTAAGGTACACATAATATGTTGGAATTTGTTACTCTAGCTCAGAATTTTCATCAACCCGCATCCTGAAGAATTAGTGATAGACCGATATGGTTTTTTCAAGGCCGATACCGATACAGATTATTTGTAGTCAAGTCGGCCGATAACCGATATTTCAAGCCGATATTCATTTGCAGTAAAATGGGGGGGAATTCTTTCAAACTATATACAATTTCTCACTGAGTAACAAATTCATGTGAATGTAGCTCATTTGGGGTTTTTGTTAGGGTTCGTAAAAACGTTTCAAAAAGATTTTCGCGGTGAAAAATTGTGTGAATATGTTCCAAATGTGTATTCGACAAATAAAAACTGACTGCGAACATCTTACAAATCCTGATGAAAACCCCAAATTCGCTACGTTCGCAAGTATTCCCTGCTCAGTGAGCTTTATCGGCCTTCAGATTCAAAAAATGGCCGATGCCGATATTTGTCAAAATGCCAAATATCGGCGCCGATAATCGGCCCGGCCGATTATCGGTCTATCCCTGAAGATTTCAACAAAGCAAGGCAGACGTAGAATTGATGCTATTGGGCTAATCATGTAAACATTATTGTTACATGTTTTGTTATACTTAGCACGTAGCTCTGGCATTACAGTATCATGAGCAGCACTGGTGGCTGTTAAAAAATAAATAAAAAATTTGCTCAATGTGAAAAACAGAAGGAACAACTTTTAGTAGATGTTTTTGTAACTTTTTTTCTTAAGCTTGATAAGTCTTTTGGCATGTACTCAATGATTGCTGAATTTAAATATACTTTAAAATATATGTGAAACTTGTTACATGGTCTTTGTTTTTATTATAACCAACAGCTTGTTGTTGGGTGGGGGTTTACAGTCAGTGAGGTCCTAATAAGAAACAGGTAGCAGTGTGTTCAGAAATTAGGGGGACAATGAAGAACCAAAAAAAACAAAAAAAGAAAAAAAAAAAACAATCACAGTGTTTTCTCAAAAACAAACAATCTAACTTTAGGCTGTCAGGTCACACACGTTTTCGTTCAGTTTCGCTCCACTACCAGGGGCACTAAATAATCTTTACTTCATAAAATAGATTTATTAGTAGTAAGTAAGAATCCGTGGAGTTCACCCTCTGAAAACCTGCCAATTTTGTGTTTTTGGTGGTGAAACCCCGGCACTATTTTGCGATGAGGCGCAGTGATCTCTCATGTGGGCGTAGTGCCATTGGGTCAGTAGTGGTGTGATTTAGGTCACATGAGCCAATCAGGTAGCTGCTGCTTTCTCCTCACCATAGCAACCGCATATCAAAAATGGCGACCACAACGTCGGAGAGCGAAGAAGAGCGAAAGGAGAAAAAAGTTAAAAAGTGGTGAAAAAACTTCGTTCCCGTTCAGGTTTGCCAATCGCTTCAGCTGGCCCCGTCCTTCCAGCCATCTGCTTCATTTGTAAAAATAAATTTCAAAGTATACTCGTCTGGGATCGGAAGGCACACGGAAGAGGGATCATCTCGCCAAAGCAGAAACATTGTCGGCAGGTATGTGCTACACACACGCGTGCCCATTTCTGTTATTAATGTGACCGATATTTAGTATAGGGTTGAAAATAATTTGTTGCTAGGTTAAGTTTTAAGGCTATAGCTTAGTAAAAATGCGAGCTGCTGAATGATTTATCGAGTGAATCCAACAGTTGTTACCAAACTCGAGTTACCTGTGCCCATCAGAGTCATAATAGAGAGTCACAGCTACACCCTCCCTTTCCCCCAAACTCTCTCTCACCAACCTCAACAAACACTTTACTTGTAAATCTGTGAGGTGCATATACTGTAAAAAGAGGTGATGTGACAATAACACTTATAATGTGATTCTTTTTTGTGTAAAGCCGGGTTGCTGTAGGCAGCTGAGATGAAGAAATGACTGTTCCATTCTTCTGCATATTCATTTCGAGACAGCATTAATTAGAAAGCATGACTCTTTGCACATGTTAAGTGAGTGTGTGTGTGTTTCAGACAACCCTATGCTGAGAGCTACAAACTCTTTTGTGAACAAGTAATCCGTCAAAGGATTATAGTTGACAAAGATGTGATGAGAATGGACAAGCTAAGAGGTTTGTGAACAGTGTTAATAAACACGGGGATCTTGATGCTTCAGACTACAGGTAACGTATAAATCTTCACACTGAAAAACATTGTCTGAAATCTATGGGAAGAGATTTGTCTAAAATCTCACTGTTTCAGAAAAAAATAGTTTGCTGACAAGCTCAATTTAAGTTAAAAATAAATAAATAAATAAAATTGATTCTCTAAAAATGAAAACCAGTTGGTTGTTAATTATTACATGCAAATGTGTTTTTTTGTCTTCTGTATTTATAATTGTTCTTTGACCAAGAAAGTATATAGGCCTATAGGTATATTTTTATTTCTATCCAAATATACGATTATTCACTAGAATTTTCAGTAGGATATCCGAATACCAAAATATTCGATAGCTGCAGCACTAATAATACTAATTTTGAGTTGTGGCACGCCCACACGAGTTCTTTTACCACACCCCCGTGTCAAAACTAGCTTACTGCACACGCTGCACCCCAACTTCAAATTTTTGCTAGCATAATAATAATAATAATAATAATATATATTATACATTTTGTTGGGTCCAAAAGCAACTTACATAATTATAGTTTCATATGATTGTATTTGTCTTATTTTCAAATGTTTAAATATTTTCTTGATTTGAACAAATTATAATTGTTTTGAATAATTTGATTTCAATTATTACCAAAATAATTGTGATGATTATTTTTTCCCATAATAGAGCAGCCCTAGTGTGATGTGAATATGTGTATCTTGTGCTCATCTTTCCCTTTAATTTTCTATTTCAGGCAGGATATACTGAAACGAAGATTGAGGTGTGATTTCCCCCAGCTGGTTTTTCACACCCCTTTCCAGCAACACCTCTGAAATGGTTTTTGTAGAGACATTACCAACAACTGACAAACTTTTAGACAGGGTACCTCACTCATCAGATACATCAACTACTGAGTCTACTGATGTAAGCCAAGAAAGTGACACTAACACATGGCTGGTACAACATCAGGTTGGAAAATCACAGGGCATACGAGGACACTTTACAGTGCAGGGCTGTAAAATCTATGTAAAATCTGTCATTTTGTTTGTTTCATTATCAAGACGTTAACTCTCCATTTTAACACTTTTCAGGCAAAAATAAAAATGTCTGTATTCCATTTTTCCACAACACAGACCTTTGTTAAATTGGTCTGCCAAAAAAAAAAAGAGAGCTGTTCCAATGAAGTTCCATGGTTTTATTGTGAATGCACATTTGATTTGTATTTGATTTTTTTTTATTAATATTTTTTGTGTATGGGGGTGGGGGCGGGGGGTATAAATGACATGCTGTGATGACACAATCTGATACTTTAATAAATATTCTATATGTTATAATAATCTGGGCTCTGAATGCATCTATTTCCATCTCGTCCATTTTGCCTTGTTCCAGGTTTGTGGTGCATGGTAGTATTTTTGGCCGATGTATGCTGCTTCTTGTGTACCTTTCATTACGTAGTAGGTTGTGAATTGTTTTCATATATGAAACATAAACATAGCTAAATGTGCTGGTGTCACTTCTAGTTGAAGGGTTTTTTGTTTTGTTTTTTGGCACAAATTTAATATATTTAATGATCTAAATTCACATGATTACACCAAACCACCAATACTTGTTTCTGATGTTAGGTACATGTATTCATAACATCTGGGAATGATTTTCTGTTGCCAAATTTAATGTAAGACGTTTTACAACCAAAAACTGCAGCACAAGATTTTCGTTTTTTTGTTATTTACCTATATATGCATTTATGGCTTGTGACAAAATTGGGGCAGGAAAACATTGGGTGAACTTTTAACCCAAAGTTCAGAAGGGTATTATCTATCAAAAAATGCATTGAACAAGTAGTGCCCAGACAGTGGAGCGAAACTCATTTTTTAGGCACTTTTTGGGGGTTCACCCCACGGCCTACTTGCCAAGATGTGGCAGTTAATTGTTGAGTACAGTCCCAATAATAAAAGATTGACGTGTGACTCAATGTGCGCACATCTCACAGACGCTGTCAAAAAATAAGTGCGGCAAATGAACGCGGAGCTTGCTATCATTCCGGGAGGCTTGACGAAGGAACTTCAACCGTTGGACATCGATGTAAACCGGGCGTTTTAAATCAAGTTGCGAGCGGCGTGGGAGCACTGGACGACGGATAGCGACAGCTTTACCAAGACGATTTGTCAATGGATTGTGAATGCTTCCGGTTCGGTTTGCGACGTGTGGGCTACGTCAAAAACACTAGTGCTTCCGACTTTGTGCCCCTGGGTTGCGTGTTCGCAACCCGGGCCGGAAATAAACCGATGTGCAAAATCACGTCCCGCCTCTTCCGTGGCATATACCCCATTCCTCTCCGGCTCATTTGAATTATTATTTTTTTATTTGTCAAGTTTTATATATTGAAAGGTAATTGTTACATTGATGTTTTAATAATTTTAACTATTAAATAAACAATGATAAACATTAACTAACACCCAAATAAATTAAGAAATATTTAACAAATAAAAAAATTAAAATAAGAGAGAGCGAGAGAGAGAGAGCGAGAGAGAGAGAGAGAGAGAGAGAGAGAGAGAGAGAGAGAGAGAGAGAGAGAGAGAGAGAGAGAGAGAGAGAGAGAGAGAGAGAGAGAACAAAAGTACCGAAAATTGATACCATTGAGTACCAGTATCGATTCCCAGGTACCGAGTATTGGAACAGTCATGGTATGACAAAAAGATCTGGGGGTACACAAGCCAAAAAGGTTGGGAACCACTGGTATTTGTTACTAGTGAGACAAAAGTGTGCATTAGCTGACAACTGCGCGCTAGTAGCAATAGTAACATAAAATTCTGCATCTAGTACATCACTAATAGTGCTAATAGTGCGTAGATAGAAACAGTGCACAGTTTTGCCTCTCTGGTAACGCAGTTCTACTAGTTTATTGAATTGTCTTATTAGTAAGAAGAAAATGGCACTACCAGGATAATTAATAAATGCTCAAAGTGCTTTTCCACACTATCATTACATTGCTACTACCAGGGACACTGCGCCAAAATCTGATCAATTGTTACTACTGCTACTACGACAATCACTACTACAACTACTACAACGGCTCCCGCTACTACTATTACTACTTGCAATTCTAGTAATGCTAATATTGATACCTCCAGCCTGGAGTGCATTGGACAGCATCTCTCTACACTTGATCCGTATGGAGTCAGCGGTGCCGGGAGCACGAGGAAAGGTGTTGATTAGCGAGTTGGTGGAGACGTCGGCGTGCTCGCTCTTGCTGCTCGAGTTACTGCTGGAGCTGCTGACGGGAAGCAACGAGACAACCTCATTACTCACACCTTGGAAAAGAAAACAGAAAACAGGACTCAAGAGACAAATGGCAGTTTGTTACCTTTCTTCTTTCGGCTCCGGACTTCCCTGCGAGGGAGATACAGGGGCCGTATCTTTCCTCTTGTCGTCCGAGGATTTGTCCCCACTTGCGGGCTCGTCTGCAAATACCAAGATAGAAGAATTACATTAGGATAATGACAGCTTCCTGCTGACTTGAAAGTGAAAAGCTGTGTGATGAAAAATTCCAGTAGACATCCAACAGGCAGGTGAGACTGATTGAATTCAAGTTGGTAAACTTCTGATGATGCAAATAAAGGTCCGGATCACTACAGGCATCAAATTTTGAACATGTTCATGGTATGAGAGCATAAAGAGGGTTTGAGAGTGTATGGCGAGTGTCTTTTGCAATGTTTTGCAACACTGAACGAAGGCTGCCAAAAAAAAACACACTCGCTACATGTGTACACCCTCACAAGCCTGAACCGCTCAGTGAGATAGGTGTGTTTTGGTGCTACAGTGCTTTACCTGCTGCCAGATCTTCATGAAAACAATATAGGACGAGTAGATTCTTTTCTGACATTTTAACTTACCCAAAAGCTTCTTCCATGATTTGATCAAAGATTTGGCTAGGGATGTCACCTCCTCATCTGTGCTCTGCTTACGGATGGCGTTGACAGACATCCCAATTCTGGTGGACTGGTGGGAAAAACACACAAATAATGATTTTTTTTTTAATCCAAGAAGATTCCTGGTTTGTTTGAACAGTGATGCCGTGGGATACACATAATTTGTTTCGTGACCAAGCCCATAACTCAAAACACTCATATCTCAAATCATCCTTCCCCACTGAAATGAAAAACATGCCATTAATCTGTTACAGCCCCCCCTTCCCAAAACAAATTGGCACGCTATAATATTGTATTGTTACAAGAGGCCTCTTTGGCACATAATGTGTTAGTGTGACTTGTCAATGCATTGTGCTACTCCTTCCGGTGTGCCTGCCTTAGTCACCAGGAGGCAGTATAGTACAGTCATGTTATCACCAATGAAAAAGAACAGTACTTCCATAATACAAATGTAATTGACTTCGTAAAATGTGCCAATTTTATACATATTTATTGTAAAGGTTAAAGAATATATGCCCGTGAGTATTGCTATATCATGTTTACATTTTGCTTCATTTGTGTTCAAATATTTGTTGCTTAAAGGGTTCTAAAACGGCAACAGTCAGCATTGACTGTTGCCGTTTCAGTGGTGTTTTCTTAAGACAATGTTGTTTAATTGTTATAAACACATAAAATGTAATTCTCTGTGATTTATGTTTAACAGTAAACTGGAAGTGGAGTTAAGCACCTTGAAGCCTCTTTTTTGAATAATTGTTCACTAATTGCCAAACTTCTGCTTATCGCAGTTTACTGATGATGGCTTGTATTTCGAAAAACCTCGTAACTCGGCTCACTCGTATCTCAAGGCACCAACGGGTGCACATTTTTGTGTTCTTTCTCAGTGTCGGTACCTGAAGTAGTTCCAGGGTCATCGGGACGCTGCGTAACTCCTTCAGCAGCTCCAAAGCACCAGACTGGGAGCAAAAAAAAACTCAGTTAAACAAAAGAAAGGTCTTGACAACACAGTCACACTTTTTGATATCCACCAAAATTCAATTTTGTCAATATTGCACCCTGCTGTGGGGTTCACTGCCGTTGTTGTTACTAGCGGCTAACAGCTAGCTCGAGGCTAAGTGTTAAACAACAACAGGTACGTTTGCTCCCAGCGAGATGTCTTTTTAGCCACCGTTGGACGCTTAACGTTGAGCGAAACAGCCCAGGAGCAGCGAAAAAGTCACCACAAAAGAGTAATGTGTTCAAAGAGAACCACTTTTTTTTTTTTTTCGTTCTAGCTAACCGTTTCCATCAGTGGCCATTTAGCCTGGCTGGCATTCATTCCTATCACATTGCTCCGCCGCTCACCCCGTTTTTCTTCTGCGCCATTTTGTCCATTTTCTTGGCGATTCTAATGATCTCCTCTTCCTCCCGCTTGCCCATGGCGACCGGGGAGCGGAAAACGAAACTCGCTGATACAGGAGGTGAAAAGAAAAAGAAGGAAAAGGCGATCCCGGATGAATAGCACGCCACTCCGATGAAGGCAGCGGCGCTTGAGTAGCGAGGCGGCGGAACGCGGAGCCTCCGCTGTGTAGCAGACCATACTAATCGAAGCAAGATAGACGCAGGGGCGGATAATCGAGAAAGATAAATAAACCAACGACTCCGAAAATCAAGACTTTCTTCTCTTGTATTAGACTTTTGCTACTTAAAAAAGATGAATAATAATAGTATAAAAATGAACAGCATCTTTGATTATCGTTTATTTGTTAGATTTAATCCATTTACTAAGCATTTCTCACCCCGTCTATAGAGGGCCCCAAATCATCAGATGTAAACGAAATCAAACTTCCCTACATTTATTCGAGGAGATTCCATAATTGCCTTGATCAATTATTAATTGTAAATTTATTTTTATTACAAAAAACAAGCATATGCTTATGCTGAAAACACAACACCTGAATGAAAATGAGAAAAAGGAAGACTAAATAATCACAGAAAATTAATTCCATGCCACATTAAAAAAATATATTTTATTCAAATAAATCACATAAGTCTTCTAAATGATTTTTAACCTATTCTGCAGATAATTTTCTTAAACAACCCTTGTTAGTTTTCCTATATTTAAGCAGTTTTTAATGTTCAAACTGTGCATAGTGTTACAGTGGCTAGCAAAAATACAAAATATACATTTTAGGAATAAAACCTCTGCATCACATTTGATGAATACTTGGGCCAACTACACTGCTGTATTTTGATGTACAGTAACACATTATAGTGGTTACTTCATGTAAAAAGTTTGAGAACCACTGGTTCATAGTCTACATTTATATGGATCAGTGATTGAGTGGTCGTCTTCTATCTGTGACGTTGTGAGTTCGATCCTCACCCCTGTTGACCACGTTTGTCCTTGAGCAATTTGCTCTCAGTGGACCTAGCAGTGCCTTGCATGGCAGCAGCGACCACTGGTGTATGATGAGTGTGTGAATGGGTTGAGGTGAGGTTTAAATTGTAAAGTGCTTTGAGCACCATAAGCATTTCTTTCATATAAAATGGTAAATGGACTGCTTTTTATATAGCGCTTTGACATTGCTTATAAATGTTGGTGACCCATTCATCACCTGCTTTTGGGCCGTGCTGTAACTTTATTCTGACTCATGCTAGTGCGCAAGATCTTCCAGCTAATCCCTATTAGGCCCAAGAAATCTCCAATCTGATTATGCAGCCTACTCGACAATGGTAACTGCTCCAGTGACTGCTGCTGTCTCCTGTGTAAGACAGTGGATTCCTTAACAACCTTTTGGAGCTGAGAATAACGTTCACATTGCAAATTGTCTACAACTTTACTACATAGGGCCTATATTTGTGGTTAATGAGACCAGAGATGAGTTTTCTTTATTTTTATGGAGTTACATAATTTGGTATTCAAATCATCCCGCTCTTTTCAAAACTGTTATAGGTGTTAGACAATGTCTTTTTTTTACATTATTTTATTTTTTTGTGTTGCCTTATAGTGAAATGCTAAGCAAAGATTAAGCAAATTGGCTACAGTACTGCAGTCTTAAAATAGCCCTTGCACACACGCACACACAAGGATGAGAGGCTTTCTCTGTAGCTCGGACAAGGACTGGACACTCTTTTAAATTGGCCACAATGTGAGAAATAAGGTAAGATCCTTGCATTTGCAGATTTCCTGTTGTGCCTAGAGGCCTCTTTTATACAAATTAACATCCATTCATATGGTCTTATTTGTTTCTTTTGAGGCTTGTTGTATTGGTCAAAGTAGCGGAGGTGGTTATCCTAAAAACAAATTAAGCGAGGATATTATTTTGATTTATATATATTTTTTACTTCTTTATGAACGTTCCACCATCGTGTTTGAAAGTGGTTAGCATGTCTGCCTCACAGCCAAGACACTCTAGTTGTGAATCTCGGCTCGAGTCCTCCCTTTGGGAGCTGGCATGTCCTCCTCGTACTTGAGTGATTTATGTAGCGGTTTTCCACCTTACAAGATCCCCAAAGTGCTTTAAATTCAACTACTCAACTCAACTCAACTCAACTCAACTTTATTTATAAAGCGCTTTAAGAACAGGCGTTGCTGTATACAAAGTGCTGTACATAAACATTAGTTTTGCAGTAAACAAGAACAAAGCAAACATTTTGAAGTGTGAATACAGGTTTGTTTTTTTGTTGTTGTTGGTTTTTTTTTACAAGTAAATTAATTATACATCAGTGAACAAATAAGAAGTAGTGAATAAAGAGATAAATAAATACATAAATAAGTAGACTAAACATCAAACTCATACACACCACAAAACACCAAGAACAAGTCTCATGTTGCGCCAAAAGCCAAAGAATACAGATGTGTTTTAAGACGTCTTTTAAAAGAGGATAACGAGGGGGACTGCCTAATATTTAGTGGAAGGTCGTTCCAAAGGGAGGGACCGGCAACAGCAAAGGCTCGATCTCCTCTAAGTCTCCGCTTAGCCCTCAATACCTCCAATTGAGTCTGGTCTGCTGACCTGAGGCACCGGGCAGGTGTGTAGGGGTGCAAGAGCTCGGCGAGATAACTCATTAACCTACTAATGACACAGCATCAGGTGTTTCAGTATCATGCTCAAGGATACTTCAATGTGGTCACAATGACATGTGATCGATCAAAACCACAACCCCTGGCTTGCAAGACGACCACTCTGCCACGCCGCCCACATGCGGGTTTTCTCTGGGTACTTCCCACATTCCAAAATGTGTACCCATATTTGTGAATACCAATACTTGTTTGTCTGTATGTGCCCCGACATTTGGCTGTCCAGACCTTCACCCCCAAGTCAGATGGGAAAGGCTAGGCACTAGCTCACCCATGACCCACCTAAAACACCGTAAAGCAACTGTTCTCTGACTACACCTCAAAAAGTACTTGGATAGCTCTCCAAGTACCTCTATAATGACCAATAGGGGTGTGAATTGCCTAGTACCTGACGATTCGATTCGTATCACGATTCACAGGTCACGATTCGATTCGATACCGATTAATCCCGATACGAATTTATAAGTCGATTGTTGCGATTTTTTTTCATTCAAATTTAGAAAATACTAATCAGTAAGCTTGTAGAGTGTAAGATTTATATGAAAATGTATTATTTATTTATCTGAAATTTCAGTCTTAGAGGTTGTAATCTGTTTCATGTTTGAACAGCATTAAAATAAAATATTAAGGCTTAATGTTCCGTTCATATAACATTCTTCCATGCTCAAGGTGTGAATCCTAACCCGAAGTCAGACGTTTTGTTGAATATTTTTCCATTAAAAATGGAAGTTTAAAAATGGATTCACACACACACACACACACACACACACACACACACACACACACAAAAAAGGCAATGATGATAAGACGTTGAATCAGTAAGACTACCGAATGAATAATTCTAAAAAAAAACAAAAAACGATTTTTTTTATTGAATCGATTCGAGAATCGCGCGATGTAGTATCGCGATATATCGCCGAATCGATTTTTCTTTTTTTAACACCCCTAATGACCAACATTAAATACAGTAGTGTAGTAGGTAATGATTAACAAAAATGAGACAGAGGTGTTATTCCTAAAAAGTATATTTGATATTAATACTACAAGCCACTGTATGCAGTCTTAACATTAACACTGTGTTTAAGTATAGGAACATATACTTAAATAATGATTCAATTAAAATGTTGTGCCTAAAGAAATGTTTAACAATAAACAGTTCTAAATGTTAAATGCAAATTTGTTGATCTTAAAAGGTAACTACAGTAAAAGTGAACAGTAGCCTCCTTAAAGGGGAAGTAAACAAACAAACAAAAAAACTTTCCCGTAATATGTTCTAAGCACCCCCGCGAGTCTGAACACAGTATTGTAAAATATGAAGCAGCCAAATTGACCCGTTTTTATCCATGTCACGTTTTTACCCATGCCCCTTTGCCACTTGGTGTCGACTGAAAATGACACCACCGTGCCCAAGTGCTTATTTAGGCAAAACTGTCTTAAAAATGCATTTGTTGTCAGTTTTGTCAAGGGGTTTGTACTTCCATGTCACCATATTTCTTCTGATGCAAACAACAATACCACATGCGGTGTTAAATTAATAACTGTGTGATAGCATCAATGTTAAATCTTACAGCGCAACAATATTTTAATTTCATTTTATTTTATTTGAGCAACTGAGCACCACAGAGCAGCAACTTACAAAGACAACCTAATGGTCAAAAGGAGTAGGCCGAGCCAAGCTTATTAGTGCCTACCTATTGACCAAATAAGACATTTTGGTAGCAGCTGTTACATCCAAAAGTACATCTATTGTGAACAAACAAAACAAAACAAAAAACAAATGTCCCCCTCTCTCTCATACGCTCCCAATAATGTAATAGTAATAACCCGCTACTTTCTATTTCCATTATTTGAGTGCATTATACATTTCAACAACTGTACCATTTGTGTTTTCTCCACAGTCACTCAAAATGAGCAACACACCCACCCTTGAGAAGCCCATCCAGGCAGCTTCCCCAGCCAGCGAGCCTACGCAACCCTCCCGATCGGTACAGCCTATGACCGACCCGTCAGTGCCAAAGCGTTTGTGCTTCTACAAAAGTGGTGATCATACATTCGGCGGGCACCGCGTGGTCATCAACGCTCGTACCTTCAAGACCTTTGACGCCCTCCTGGACGCCCTTTCCAAAAAAGTGCCTCTGCCCTTTGGTGTGCGGACTATCACCACACCCCGAGGGACCCACCTGGTGAAGGGATTGGAGGATTTGCAGGACGGGGGGTCATATCTGTGCTCCGACCAGAAGCGGGTCAAGCCACTCAACTTGGAGGAGGTAAACCGGCGACAGGTGCCCTGGAACACGCCCAGAGCCTACAGTGCAAGTCGGAGGAGGCGCCAAGGACTCCAGTTCAGCTCCATTGGTAGGGGGGACGATAGCAGCGGCAGGCCGGCGAAGGTTCCAGAGCGAGTGGCCGTCAGGACGCCGAGGAGGCTTGTGGTTATCAAGAATAAAGACCCCAACGTGAGACGCACGATTGTGCTGCAGAAAAGGACAGCGCCCACCTTTGATGCTTTGCTGGACTACCTCTCACAGATTCTGCAGTTTCCAGTGCTCAAACTCTACTCTGTCGATGGAAGAAGAGTGAGTACTTGACTAATATTGATGTCGATGCTTGAGGGAGTCGCTGAGGTCCGAGCACCAGACAACATGAAGGCCTTCTTGGAATCATTTGAACATGGGCATTCGAAAGTTTAGAGAAGCTCAAATAAGTTCATTTGAAAAGATTATTATTATGTATTTCACAGGTATCCTGAAATTTCCCGGAAGCTGAACATTACTCATTTTGTGTATGTAGCGTATTTTAGCTGTGCCAAATAGTTTCCACAATTAACACGAAATTTAGCGGATTTTTTTTTCCTCAACATGAAAAAGCTGTCTTGCCATTGGTTCAGAGCATTCAAGGGCCAATAGGATATCTTAGATCGGCATGCAGTGAACATGTCACATACCAGTGAATGTCGTGCACGAGCAAGACACAAGATGCTGCATCCAAAATCCTATATTAGAGTTGGAATTAATGGTATCGGCATGTTACTTGTGAGTAGTCACCGATACCACTGTTTTAATGCAGTATCGGCACCTCTGCCGATACCAGTATCGGTATCGGAACAACACTATTTGGAACCCGCATCGTCCTGTTGTTGCAAAGTCGCAACTGACTTTTTAGAATTATAAAGGATTTTTCATGTACTGTCCTGTTAGGTACTGTACCAAGGAGGGGAATCAACATCAAATCAGTACACATGCATGTAACTTTTTTTCTAGCTGTCCACGACCCACCCAAAATGAGTCCAAGACCCACTTTTGGGTCCTGACCCAACAGTTGGGAACAGAGATGGGAAATCCAGAGAGTAAAAAACCCTGCCTCCACAGTTTGGTTTTAGCTACAGGTGCTTGTACTCATCCGGCAGGTAAACAAAGTCATTACAAGAAGCACCTGTGGCTAAAGCCAAACTGGCAGGACTTTTACTTTCTCGACCTGGTTTTCCCATATCTGGTCAGTGTATTTGAGGAAAACAAATATCTCAAAGACTGATTCCTGAAATTAAACACAAAGTTGGCCATTATGATTTGAAGCAGCCTTATTGAGCAAATTCCAGGGCCTCCTACGAGGAAATTCAACCAAATGAGCACCAATCAGAAGTGGTTATCTTAGACTTAGGATTCCCGAACAATCAATATTACCAACCTCCCCAAAACGACAAGTTCACCAAATACGCATACTTATAAATCCCGTGGTTGCCAAGTATACCAAACACCACCAAGCTTTCTCTGGTCAAAACCAATTCTGCCAGAGCATTGGAAAATTGAAGCCTTAGTGATGTCAGTATAGTCACTATTCTTGTCATGACATGCATGAGTTGTCAGTTGTCACAACAGAGGCTGTTGGTGCTGATGTCCTAAAACATCTTTCCTTTTTTTGCAGATCGGAGGTCTGGCTGCTCTAATCTTGTGCTCTGGATTCCTAGTGGCAGCAGGCAATGAGCCTTACAGGCTCAGCAATCACAGTTTCCAAAAGACAAGCCAGACGGTCCAGGCAATGATCATGGAAACAGGGCAACCGTCCATACTACAGCATCAAGCTCGTAAGTGTTCAGTCAGTCATTTTGGCCATTAAAAAAAAATAAAAATATATATAAATACCTTTTGTGTATAACACTGTTGTGCAGTCAGCCACAGTCGTCCTAAGTCTCACTGTATGTCTTGTTTAAAGCCACATGCTTCACCTAATCAGAGCCTTTAGCTTCACATTTGTAATGAAGACATGTTTGACATGACGAGGTAAGGTAGGACTCAGACGCAGGCGTAAGGTAAGCCACCAAGGCAGCAGGTTTATTTCCGGCCAACAGGTGTCTCCTCTCAAGCTGAGAGGAGAACAGGGAAGCAAAAAAGTGGAGAACAAAAAGCGCTCCACTAGGGAGGAAAAAACAGGCAAAAGGTACTGGGGACAACGAAAAGCGCTCCGCGAGGGAGGAAAAAGGGAACAAGGCAAAAGGGGTAACAAAAGGCGCTCCACTGGGGAGGAAAAGGCACAAAAACAAGGCAAAAACACTTGGCAACATGAACGAGGACATAAGGACTGTGGGACACTTCCATGCACTGACTGTGACACTTCGGCACTGAGGGGAGAATGCAGATGGCTTTTATTGTGAGTCTTGATTGGTGGCAGGTGTTGGTAATCATGGGCGGGGACCGGTAATTATGGAGCGGCAGGAAGGGCAAGTGACCTGGGGTGAGATGAGAGTTAGAGTTTTCAAAGTAAAACAGGAAACATGGATAACAAAACAAAAGCATGGGCCGTCACGCCGGTGGCGGCGTGACAGTGTTAAAGAATCAAGAATGAACATTAGACTTTAAACACCTTATTTCTCGTCTCGCAGAAATCTTTGGGGAAATTTCGCGCCTTATATTCAATTTACCGCTTATACCGCAACACCCCTACTCAGTATGGCTGGATGATTATGGGAAAAATAATAATTACGATTATTTTGATTGAGATTGAAATCATGATTAATAGAACAATTATTCATTATTTTAAAACTTAAAACTAAAGCTCAACTATTTAAAACTATGATTATAGCCTTATGCCTATTAATCCCTTCAGGTTAAATGCTTCATTCTTGAACACTATTCTTTTATGTCAAGTATAACATGTACGAAACATTAAAAGCACC
This sequence comes from Festucalex cinctus, assembly GCF_051991245.1. NCBI lineage: Eukaryota > Metazoa > Chordata > Actinopteri > Syngnathiformes > Syngnathidae > Festucalex > Festucalex cinctus. The sequence continues at coordinate 45,989,352 of NC_135411.1, forward strand.
AAAATACATTGTTTTTTTTCTGCTGCCTGGGGGGAAATCAATAATCGTTTTATAATCGAATCGTAGCCTCTGAATCGTAATCGCAATCGAATCGTGAGGTGCCCCAAGATTCCCACCTCTACCAATGAATAGGTAAGCATTCCAGAGACGCAACTATTCGTATATAATTCCATTTATCAAAAAGTCAATTTCACATAATAATGTACTTCTGTTTTAAATTAGAGCCCACAGTAACCATCTGGCCTACAAACTCATATAAATGAATATAACTCATTTACCACCTTACCACCTGAGTAATAATGATCTTTCCCATCTTTGTGTACCAAAAGACAACCACAGACCAGTCTCCAGTGGAAGATGCTCCAGGAATTTTTCTCTGTCATCTGAGCAGTATATCATCAACCAGATAAACAAGTCTTGGAAGGAAAGTGCAAACAGTCACGCTAGGTCACCAGAATTGAACCCTGCATGCTTAGAGACATGTGGATCCAGAACAGCGACTCACCAGCGCGACACCTGCATCCTACCTCAGGACGACGACATCGAGAAATCTTTCCGGGTGAACCAAGATGGCAGCATGACTGTAGAGATGAAAGTGCGTCTTACCATCAAAGAGGAGGAGATGCTCCACTGGACTACCACAGTCAGCCGCTCCAGCCTTAGGAGGAGGACAGTTTGTGCCTCAGTCACAGAGTCAGGTAACATCTCACCTGACTCAAACATCTACATTGCCAAAGGACCTTCTGACATGCGTGAAGATGAGGCAAAAGAGGCAAACCAGCCTCCAGCAAATGGAGGGAAGGTCAGCTTTAATAATGAGGGGGAAGCAAAGAAAAAGTTCAGACGAACCCCAACTCCAGGCCCTCATCGTGTAAAGAAGGAGGTGTCTTTTGAGAGTGTGAAGATGCTGACAGAGTCCGAGGTCCAAGAGAGCACCCTGGGCCATTATTCATATTTGGAGAAGACTACTGAAGGAGACACAATGGAGGGATACTGCAGGGTCAGACACAGCAGCACTAATCAAACGGTCCCACAGCCTCGGAAAACTGTTCTGGAAGGTAACACATCCCTCCTGAAATCCGTAGGAGTAGCCGAGGTCCTCAAGATAGAAAATGATGGGATGGAGGTTCGAGAGAGTGTGATGCGTATTTATGAGAGTCAGGGCTGCTGCAACAATTACCTTGCAAATGAGGGGACAGATGATACATCTTTGCAACATTCTTCTCCAGTGCCACAAAGTCACCAGTCCATAGCCTCAGGGCCCTATTCATCCAGTAATGACATTGACTTTAGCTTGCAGCAGCCAACTGCTGACTCACTCCAAAGACAGATAGAGGAGATGTTGTCATTGTCGTCAGAGCCAATGTCCCCAACACTCCAGATGGCAAACAACCCATCTTCGTTATCAAAGAATGAAGCCAAAATTGAGAAAAAAACAAGAACTCCACTACACAAAAAGTCAGACACGAACAAGAGGTCACAGTCAAGATTAATGGATAAAAAGCAAATACGGTCATCAGCGGACAAGCTCAATAGGAATGCCAATGCTGTAAAAAAGAGCCTCAGTTCAACAGAAAGCGCTAAAAGTGGTCCAAACCCAAATCTAGTTGAAAAAATACACACTCATGCTTCCGGCAGACGTGGAAGAGAATCAGAAACATTACATAGAGCCTCAATCAAAGAAAAAAATTTGAATAAAGCAGCTGCCAAGTATAATGGCCACAATGTGGATACCCCATCTGTCAGGCCTCCCATGAAGAAGAATGTGTCAGATCTTTTAAAGCTAAAAAAATCTTCAAGAAAAAAGAGCAGCAAGTCCATAGCCATGAATGACAACAGGCTTTCATCCTCAGAGTTGGCTCAACATAGTGTTTCAAAGATTTCTCTCAACCGGTCCCCCTCTGAAATCCACCAGTATGTTGAGAACTGGTTGGAGGAAGTCATTCCAGACCCATTGGTATACATGGTAACCTCAGATGGACCAGAACCACCAACAAAGGTTTTATTTCAGCTCGGTTGTGATTCAGAAAGTGAAGAAAAGAAGGAAACAGAGATTGATACAGAGGATTACTGTCAGACTCTCCCTGATACTTTGAGACCGATATCTTCTTGTCTCTCGGTCCCCCTCTGGCTCAGTGAACAGAAACCGACAGATGTTTCAGTGCCAAAAGTTGAACCCACCCACCAGCATGCTTGTGTATTGTCAAAAAACTCTTCTGAGTCAAACAATAAATCATCTTCATCTCAAATCAACATTTTAAGCACCAAAGAAAAGCTGAAGCCGGTCTTGCAGGAACTTTGTTCGTCAATTCAGTCTATGCGAATGACATCTGACCAATCAAGCAGTCCTATTGACTTTTCCGTTCAGGTGGCTTCGGTGTTTGGCTCCTCTTGCAAAGCCTTCCTGTCATTCTTGTCAGTAATGGCTCTGAGAGATGGTCTAACAGGTGACAGCAACGATTCAGAAAATACCTCCGAAGCCATGATCCTCCTGAAGTTCCTGCAGAACATTTCTGCCATCGAGGACCAGGAGGAGCAATGGGCGAGTCTGACTGATTTGCACGGTGGAGCGTCACCTCAGTTCTTGCAGAGCTGGATGGATTTCCAAACTTGGAGGGAAAAGCCGGAGACAGGGTCACTCACTCCCAAATTTCAAGACACACGCGATTCAGTTTGGATCCAGGGTGTAATTGTTGACCAGCTAATGAAGGAGCTGAATATTCCATATGACCTTAGGATGGAGATTTCCTCAGCACTTCAACAAGTTCCCGAAGAAGATTACACTGCTGTAAAGCCTGAAAGAAACTCCCCAGAATCAGCTGATATGGAGCAAGACAAAGATTCAAAACAATGCTATGATGATGTTTGCATTCATGAAAACACAAATGATAAGGCTGATGGGTCATCAAGGGATTTAGAGAGGGAAGAGGAACCTGCTAAGCAAACAGGCTATGACAGTAAAGCACCAAAAACGTCGCTGGTAGACACAGGGGTGCCCCAAGTTGAAGTAAATATTAAGGGTGCAGAGGGTCATACCGAGGAGTCAAATGAAGCAAAGGATGAAGGTGAGATGAAACAGAAAGGAAGTGAGCATTACACAGAGGAGGAAGCAGTGTTTAATGAAGTGATGCAAGAAGAGGAACCTAGTAAGGAAGGGATGGTGAGCAAGCACAGTGAGGAAAAAGGCAAGGTAGTTGAGGAGGCAGGGAATGAAACAGTAAATGAACACAAAGAAGCACAACAGGATGGCACAGACACAGATTTGAGTAAAGGTAATGAGGGAGATGTGGTCAAAGAAGATGAGGACAGTCGAATAGAGAAAATCACTAAAGGAAAGGCTAAGGATGAATATAATAAAAAGGAGGGTAATGCAGAACCTACTACAGATGAGGAAATAGTTGATCTGTTAGAACGGCCAGAGAAGCTGGAAGAGAATGAGAACATTCAAGAAACTGGTCCAGAAGAAAACTCCGTAGACCAAGTGAAGAAGGCTGGCTGGATAAAAGATAAAGTAGAAAGTGAAGATAACTTGGAATGTTACCAAGAACCAAATCCAGAAGTAGAAGCTACAGCAAATGAACTTGATGAAGGCATTGAAAAAGTGGACAACAAGATGCAGGATGATGAACATTGCATTGAGGAAAATATGGAAGCGGAAGGAACAGGGGTCTTCAATGAGGTTCACAATGAAATGGGTAATGTAGACATACCTGAACAAATTATGGGTGACAAAAAAGAAGGTAATCTCGTCAAACAGACAGAGAAACTGGAGGAGGATGAGGAGGATAATCGAGAAAATTGTAAAGAGGAAGAATCGGTAGACAAAATGGCTGGTCAAACACAAGTTGAAGTGGAAAGTGAAGACAATTTAGGATGTTCCCTAGAACCAAACCTAGAAGTAGAAGGAACAGCAAGTGTCCCTGCTGAGGCAAAGGAGGATAACACTGAGGAAAACATGGAAGAGGAAGGAACAAAGGTCTTAAGTGAAGACAACAAGGTGAAGGGTAATGATGATGTAGACATACCTGAACCTACTACGGATAAGCAACAAGTAGATCTAATAGATCAGACAGAGTGGCTAGAAATTGATAAGGAGGACACGAGAGAATTGACTCCAGATAAAAAATCTGTAGACAAAGTGGAAAAGCCAAGCTGTATAACAAGTGAAGTACTAAAAAGTGAAGACAACTTGGCGTGTTCGCAAGAACCAAATCCAGAAGTACTAGGTAAAGTAAGTGTCCCCGATAAGGGAAGTGAAGAAGTGAATAAAGAAGATTATATGGAAGATGAAGTAAGGGAAACTGATAACAAAGATAACATTGAGGAGAATGTGCAAGAGAAAGGAACAGTGGACAATAACGAGAAGTTTAATGATGATGATGTAGGCATACATGAACCTACTAAAGATGAGGAAAAAGTATATCTTGAACAGCAAAAGGAGGATTGTGAGACGGACACTCGAGAAACTCGATCAGAGGAAGCATTAATAGACCAAGTGGGGATGCCCGGTCAGACACTAGCTGAAGCAGAGAGTGAAAACGACTTGGGATGTTCCCAAGCAAATACAAAGTTAGCTGGTACAGCACATCCACATGATGAGAGAATAGGAGAAATTGAAGAAGTGGATGAGAAGGTGGATGATAGTGAAAATGAAAAGGACAAACATGAAATTGAGGAGAATACACAACCGGAAGCTAACAATGAGGAAGGTCTTGTTGCCGTACCCGAACATAATACAATCAAGGAATATATAGATCTAATTGAACAGACAGAGAAGCTGGATGAGTATGAGGAGGGCACTTGTCTAAAAGAAAGTTCTGGAGAGGAAGAGAAGCCAAGTGGTACACCAACTGAAACAGATAATGAAGATGACTCGGGCTGTTTTCAAGAACCGAATCCAGAGGTACATGGTTCAGCAAGTATCCCAAGTGACGGAGTTGAAGAAGTGGGCGACAAGAAAGAAGATAATATAGAAGCTCAACATGGGGAAAAGGATGGCATTGAGGAAAACCTGGAAAACAAAGGAGATGAGGTCTTAAGTGGAGATAGCATTGAAAAGGGTTATGGTGATGCAGTTGTACCTGAACCTACTGTAGATGAAGAGCAAGACAATCTAACGGAACAGACAGAACATCTGGGTGAGGATGACATCTGTTCTCCGGAAGGCTCTGGAAAGAAAGTTGAGAAGCCACATGTGACACGAACTGAAGCAGAGAGTGAAGATGATGGTGCTGAGGACTTGAGTGATAAATGTTCCCAAGAAGCAAATTCAGAGGTAGAAGTTACAGCTAGTGTTCCTGTTGAGACTTTTTCTACAAGCCCACAGAAGGTGTCCGGTGAGAAACATCATTCAAACATGGAATATGGCACTGAATCACCGGTAGAGTATTTGTCTGATGAGCGCTTTGAGGAGGACACCGCTCATGAAAATGAGGCAGGGATCCACCCTCAGGACCAAAGTAACAGCCTTAGCCACCCGGTGCAAATATCACAAGAACTCCTGGACTTTGTAAACTCCGCATTGCAGTCTTCCTCGCTTATATTTACATACGACAACTACGGCAACATTAGGATAGAGCCAGATAGTGCTCAAATCACAGAAATGAAGAAAAACATAAACCCAGAAAGCCAAAGAGATTGCACGTATGGTTTAAAATGCCTCCAGAGTCCAATCACCTCAGATTTATCAGACTACAGACCAGAAAGTTTGGAAAGCGGTGGATATCAAAGCCTAGACTCTGTGGCCATCACTTCGGACAGTAATGAAGAGGCTTCGGAGAGACCGCCAGAAGACTTGACTGAAAGAACTAACCTTGAATCGGCTACCTCCAAAATATCCAAAAGTCATACCGAAAGTGGGAGTGTCTCTTCAAGTGCCTCCCTTACCAAAGGCTTGAGGGAGGCTTTGTCTTGCTGCAAAAAGGTAGACAATGACCCAGCCCCCAATGTAGTACAGAACCCAGAACCCAGTGACGGGGTCTTGATTGACCAAGGTCGATGGTTGCTCAAGGAAAACCATCTGATAAGAAATTCACCGCCTGTTTATGAGGGCATGTACAGGGATTTGGACAGCACCTCTGAAGACACAGAGAACTCTAGCGAGGAGTCCAAGACTCACAAAATAAGACAGCACACACTTCTTGCAGCTATATCTTCATCTGAGCTGGAAGAACTGGCTAAACCTCAACCCCCAAGGTGCAGCTACTTTACCATGCCACATGGAAGCGACTCAGACCCATTCCCGGACAACATTAGTGACAGAGGCTGGGACAAAGACACACACAACGTGAAAGGGAGAGGCTTCAGGGTGTCGCCAGTGATTGACACCTCCAAAACATGGGCCAACAAAACTGGCAGCCTTTCATCTTTCACATCGGTGGAGTTTAAAATGGCGGAAAGAAAAGTGCACCCTGAGGGAGGAGAGTCCTCGGCCGGTGTGAGGGCAAGGGGGAACTCAAGTGGCAGGCACCAGTCACAAGACTCCACAGATGCAATGAATGTGAGTTGTGGACAGTACTGTCATATTCTATAACTAGTAGCCTTAGCGGGTATACGCATACATATGTTTAACATCTTAAGAGATTTTTAAAATGTAAAAATTATCTTTTATTAATTTCAACCACTAAACCGATTATTGTTGGTTGGCCCAGAGCAGATCGGGAAGGAATCATTCTTAACTCCCACCACACCATAGGATAATTGCTTAGGATAATCTTTAAGAGCCATCTGACAATCAGGCCTTCACCGACATTGATAGCAGGAAGTGAAAACTTGCCCCGAACATGTGTGTACACCGCTTTACCTGTGATTCTTTCTGGGATGATTTCGTGCTAAATAAGAACCACCTCATATGTGAAAAAAATTAAACTACCTCACATTTTAATGTTCTTGTAATTGATTTTCTGCCAAACAGTATGTTTTATAGTCTGCTAATTCCATTGCACTGTACTGCCTTTCCCCCCCAATGCACAATAAAGTGACCATTTTCAACAAATTGTGAAAGGCCTGAATTGTGACAAAATATGTACAAATATGTAAATAATTCAATAAAGTATTTTTCTATCTGTACAGACTGATATTTGCAATTTGAATAGACTGCATTTTTGTCCATATTGGATTGAAAGATGAGTAACAGATAAAGGAATGGCTTCAGCACGCCCAGGACCTGTGAAGATATGCAAAGACAGAATGAATGAATTTAATGACAACTGCTTATGCCTTCAGCAACTTTGAGGACTTATGACTTTCACAAGGGTAGTAGCTGCAGAACATGTGACTTTCAACTCTCTTCATTCCTGATTATTATACTACTGTACAACTCAATACAATTGCCACTTTCTCACCGTGATGCCAAAATGCAAAACTAAAAGACAAAAAAAGGATAAAATATTATAAATATATGTAATAATATGGAAAATACATAACTGTTAGAAACTAATACCAAATAAAATACACTGATAATTGAACAAATATTACAAAATTTCAAATTTTGCAGAAAGATTAGGAAATAAATACACATAATAAAACAATACAAGCATTAGGGGTAAATTACACAAACGTGCTAACTCCTAGACCACCATGCTGTCAAAATACAAAACTACTAACCTTGCTCTCGCAAGATGAATTCTTGCGGTATTTGTGACTTCACAAACTCTAGAGAATACATCTTGTTCCGCTCCCGCAGAAAACCGCCGTTCCTGAAACACTGGTGGTTCGGACCAGTCACAGAGCGACATTGTGTTTGGGGGCGGGATATGCAACTGTGACGAAACCAGGAAGCCAGCGTTGACGCAGGGGCTATCAAACAAACCCAACATGGACGAATGAACGCTACAATTCAGTTCTCTCAGTTTACTCACCGTTTCCTTATTGAATGTTGAACAGCAAAGGACGCTTCGTGCATTTCTAGCTGGTAAGATGTTCGTGCTTTCCCCCCCTTCGACAAGAACGAACACGAAATTTTCACCCGTGGCCATGACTGGTTAAAACAAACGTGTAGAATGTCACATCGTCCAATCTACTCAAATTATTGTACACAATGTCCCGCCTTTTCACGAGGAAATTACTGTGGAGATTTACCAGATGGATACCATCTGGCTATTGTCAGGTTACAAAACTACAGTATGAGACAGAAACGACAAAAATATATATACATTTGAGCAAAAATATTAAGGAAAAAAAAACACTAATCATAAAATGATAAAATTACTCAAAAAGACAATAATTTTAGACAAAAAAAATACACAAACATTTGGAATAAAATGTATAATAATAATAATAATAATAATAATAATAATAATAATAAATACATTAAATTATTAGGACAAAAATATTGGACAAAAATTCACAAATCAGAAGCTCAGCACAGTGTGACAGATATAATAATAGCCAGTCAGCTGCAGTTGACACCAGTTCAGGGTGGGTGATACTCCTTAATGCTGTCTGACACATGCAATTGACATTTCATGTGAGCACCAATCGAGAAGGTTAATCCTTATGGTGCTAATGCTGAAGCTGCTAAAGTCCACCCAGAGTGAGGGGAAGTGAAGCTCCTCCCTCACACCCCCCATACATAAAAAGAGAGTGGAGGGGTCATTATAATGTGAAGATTTTGGATTCCTTCCAAGGTTTTAGTCTGTCACTATGGTGATTTCGAGAAAAGCCCTCATTCATCTATTGTTGCGTTCAAAAAAGTAGACCCAAGACGCTCAAAATGAACACCCGTTTTCACTCAATCTAGAGGGGTTGGGGGGGGGGACTTCACTTTCCTGTTTAAAGATGGAAAAGAGGAATGCCAGGCCATAATTGTCCATATATCACAAAAGCAACTGTGTGGAGCAGCACAAGTTTTGGATTTAGAACCTTTTATATCCTCACATTTAGATTTCCTCTCACTTTGAAAGTCCTCAGGGCAGCCCCTTCTTTCCATGTTTGAATAATGTTGGGGGTGATCGCTATGACGACCGGGCACACGGGTGGGTGGTGATTCACCATCACGGGAGATGAAACAAAGGGCAGCTTTTTACTGGCCCCAAAGACTGCGGGTTTTAAGTCACGTCGTGGAAGAGAAGTAAAATGTGAAATTTCATGCAGATGCGAGGTGCCATTTTACAGTCTTATGAGATGCTACCAGATACAGCGGGAGTCAGTACAGTGGTAATAATAATAATAATAATAATAATAATAGATCAGATTTATATAGCACTTTTCAGGACACTCAAAGACGCTTCACTGTGGATACATTATTCATACACTCACGTGGCAGTAAACTATGTATGTAGCCACAGCTGCCCTGTGGCAGATTGATGTACGTGTGGCTGCCAGTGTGCGCCTACGGCCCCTCCGACCATCACCAAACATTCACACCATCCATACACCAGTGTGTGGCACTGGCGGAAATGTGTCTTGCCCAAGGACACAATGACATATAACTTGGAGAGAGCGGGATTCGAACAGCGGACCGTCCAGTTACTGAACGACCATGAGCCATGGATGCCTTAACTTGGTGTTAAGTTTAAAGGGATACTTGATTCATTGAGCCATTTTTTTAACAGAAGATATTTTTTTCTATAATTAATGTGATAACTTCATTATAGTTCATGAACAATTAATACCTTTAAAATTAATTTTGCTACTTGCTGAATTTGAGATTTTATTTGAGAGAACTTGAGTGTAAATGATACGACAGTCAACGAAAATAAAATAATCCCAAGGGCTGTGTTTCTCAATCATATAGTGATCAGTGGTCACACACCAAGCAATTAAATCTCATCAGTGTATGTCTCGCTAGACATGCCAGTGAATCAACACGGTGTTGCATTTTTTGTAAGCAAACAGTACTAAAAATCTAAATCCTGGCACAGACTGTTCATTGGGTGATGATTGAACAGTCCACAAAAACAACCTCCTTGGCAGAAGTAAACCCGTGATACATTCCCGTGCGGAATGAAAACAATTTGACCCAAACGGTGACAACAGCAAACACCGGTGGGGGCCCGACAAACAATAATTAGCGCCGACTGTCTGCATTCTGCCTGCTGACAAGTCAGCAATACACAATCCCTGCCTGGCTGCTTCATAAAGAGGCCTGGGAGCAGGAATTTTTACATCATCCCCACCCCTCGCTCCATCCCTGCCTCCAAGTCAGTTGATCATGTGAATGTCCATTGTCACTTTCAGAAAAGGGGCTCTACTGTTTATTCACTTTTGAGGCCCCGAGGCACAAATTTTTACTTCTATGTTGCTTATTTTTAAACAAGTTTTGCGATATCCATTCAAATAGGCCTACTAAGAACTTGTTTGTCTTAACTCATTCACTGCCAGCCCAGTTAAAAATTGATCTTTGACGTGTATAGTCGTCAATGGCACTGAATGAGTTAATATATTATGTGGTTCTTCTGACCTGCTGTCAACCTGGAACTTGCATTTTGAAAGTCATGATCCACTTTTGTACAACATCAAAAAACATGTATATTCACAAAAGTAGTTTCAAATGAGTTTGATGTACTGCCAAAAGTATATTACTTGCCATGATGCCCATTATAAAGAGGCTGAGCTGCACTTTTTATTTTTTATTTATCAAATAATGGAGTGAACTAATGGCTAAAGCGCGAGGCAGCTTTCCTGTCGCTTGCTAAATACTGTATGTTCCATGCGGGAACTTGGTATGCCTCTGCACTGTCCTGAAAAAATGCAAATTAGAAATACATCTGTTTTTTGTTTTTTTTAATAGGTTTACTAGCGCTGCCCACTAACCATTTTTGCTACACAGTTGAGAACCACTGCTAGAGACAATAGCTAAATATTTGGACTTACAGGCTTCCTTTGCTTTATTGTGTCATAAGAAAATAAAATACACAGCATTAGCGCAAACAGTCGATGTTAATTTACTCAGTTTATCGTATTTAAGTTGCTACCCATTTTGTTCCAGATAGAAAACTAGAGGTATCCATTTCTTTGTAGCAACAAGAACAGCCACAGAAACATTGATTGATACATTGGTTAGCAACAGCAATAATTGAAAGTAATAATAGTTACTATGCAGTGTTTTTCCAGATAGGAAAGTCAGGCATCTATTGAGGTGGGGGTTTATTTTTTGTTCTAATACCTTGCTCTTAATCCTCGTTTGAACATTCCCAACTTTACAGTTTTATGGAATGTAGCACAACAATGCAAAATATTATCAAAAGTCAGTTTTTGTAGGCCACGCTTGCATCTAAAACATTTGTTACCATTAACAAGGTCTTTAAGATCCTTGTCTTGTTGATTTATTTAAGGAGCTACGCGACATGCATTATATGCTTTGATGCTGCGGTACTGGTTAGCAACAAATGGGTTCAGCGCCCTTCTTTCTTTACACGAATGAAAACAAGTCCAGTACTTGAGTGATGATAGCGTATTTTATTGACATTGCCAGAAGTGAAAATGTGAAACGGTTGCTTGAAAGAAACGTTTGTGCGCCCAACGAACATGATTAGGCCGACAAAACGCCCTTGAACATGATTTGTTTTCATGATTTTCTGGCTTGCAAGTGGCTTTAAACTCATGCTTTGTCCAATGACTATCAAGGCTATCAACTGTAGAGAAAGACGCCTGGCTAGGTTATTTTTAGCTCACTGTCACCAACCGCTTGACAACTCCTGACACTCATTCATTACATCAGGGGGTCAAACATACGGCCCGCGGGCCAGATCAGGCCCGCAAAGGGGTTTAATCCGGCCCGCGATATGATTTTATTAAAATAAATAAATAAATAAATTGTAGTGTCGGACTAATTAATCAATCGGCCACAATCAAAATATAGCAAATTTGTAACTTAATAAGCAGTCCTCAGATGAGCAATGCAACTTGTATGGGGGAATCGTCCTGGATGTCATTATTTTACACACAACTTAAAGTTACGGTTTGTTTAATTATTGTTATTATTATTGTTATTATTATTATTATTATTATTATTATTATTATTTTTAATCATAGACTGACAAACGTGTTAAATACGACACAAATTCAATTACTGGTAACACAAATAGATATGACAAGGATTAGCGTCCTTATAACGTCATTAACTGAGCCACTCAATGCATTCTGGGAACAATATATATATATATATATATATATATATATATATATATATATATATATATATATATATATATATACATATATATATATATATATATATATATATATATATATATATACAAAACAGGTAGATTTAACACATCCAGGACTCAGTGTTGCCGCGTTCCATTTGTATTTGTATTATTATTTTTTTAACAATATAATTAAAGTTGAACGCCGTCATTTATGGCTGGCACACAAATTGCGAAAATCTGCGTATAATTGACGGCAATCGTTTTTAAGTTATATACCTGTCATGACTGGGTCATGCCAGGGTTAAGTTTGGGTCATTCAGGGGTTATGTTTGGGTCATGACTGTGAGGTTAAGTGTCTGTTTTAAACTGATGTAAACATCATCTGGTTTCAACTGGAAAAACGCTTTGTGATGTCAGGAGCTATGTGATGTCAAGAATCTTTAATCCCTTTACTTGGTCAACAGCCAATCAGATAATTCCTAAGGGTGCCGACCGATCGATCGGCCTCAATTTTCGTAATTTTGGGCGATCGGTGATCGATCGATCCCTCAAAATAAATTCGATCTTGTCTACCGATCACATCTCTCTCGCGTAAAAGTACGAAAAAGTCAACCATTGCCCTCTTCTGCTGAGACATAAGCCCGCCCACAAGGTCACGTGTGCAAATGCGCACTTGTGTGCGCTGCAATACAAACAGCAGCAACAGTATGTCGACAGTTTGGCAGTATTTCACGATAAAAGTAAAGGAGCCCAGGATCGCAATTTGTAATTCGTGCAACGTCGAAATAAGTCGTGGTGGGACTGCACGCAAGGCATTCAATACAACAAACCTCATTCGTCATTTAAGGACCCACCACACTGCTGAGTATGCGGCGTTTGAAGTTAGCAACCAAGCTAAGGCTAACTTAACTAAAGCTAGCGCGAGCAAGGAGCCAGACCATGGACCGCTGTTGGCGCTTATGAGCAGCGAAAGGAGCAAAGCGACCACGAGAAAAATAATGGAGTTCATGGCATTAGATGACCAGCCTTTTTCGGTCGTGGAGGACCCTTGTGGAAGCTCGATGAAAATCGTTTCCCTGAACTTGCGGCACTTGCCCGAGCCTATCTTTCTGCCCCATGCACAAGCATTGAAAGCGAGCGCCTGTTTAGCTTAGCTGGTCATGTCGTCGATGAAAAAAGAAGTCGTTTGTCTGGTGATAAAGCAGAGATGCTTTTGTTCATTAAGAAAAACCTTCCATTAATGCAGAAGTGACTGGAGTTGTGTTGTTGTGACAACTTGTTGACTTTGAAAATGTTGTGCATGCTGCACTTTTTTTTTTGTTTTTTTGTAGAATGTTTTACTTTAGGAGGTTTTGATCCTATAAGTTGGTGCAAGATATTTTTGGATGGATATTTTACATCTAGATTGTGACACATCTGCATTTAGACATTTATTCGTTTTGCACTACAAGGAAAAAATACTCAGGAAGGAAGCTTTACTGATACTGCCGTGCACTTTTTTTTTGAAAACTCTCAGAACTGGTCTTTGCTATAACCTATTCCACAAGTTTTATTTTATTATTTTTTATTTCAATTATATACTTATATACTTAATTATATACTAAATGTGTTTTAAACATGTTTTACCTTGTTTGACAGGTATTGCTCAGTGTTTTCCAATAAAAAAAGGAACATTTAAGGTGTATGCTCTTGGTTTTGAGGGAAAAAAAAAAAAATCGGGATCGGCAAAAATCGAGATCGGCAGGTCAGACAGTTTTAAAGATCGGTGATCGGCCAAAAAAGTGTGATCGGTGCACCCCTAATAATTCCATGTCAGTCCTGTGACTGACACAGCCACAACCAATCCGATCAATTGACTGTCGATTTAAGCCAAACCGAGAACTGTGTGTTTGTCGGATTATTACCTCTGTTCCTCGGTGCATCTCCACAGCCCAAGGGGGCTTGGCGTCTCGTGATTCTCGATGCATTCTCATTGTTTCTCGTCTAGTCAAGTTTGCTCTACACCTCTCGATGTTATATGAATAAAGAGTTCAATCTTATTTGTGTCTGCGCTTGTGGGATCCAACCTCAAAACGTAACAATATAGTTATTTTATTAATGCGGCCCACTTGGCAATATATTTTCCTCCATGCGGCCCCTGAGCTAACATGAGACCCCTGCATTACGTGGTCGCAGCACTTATAGAGTGCCAATGCAATTAGCCAAATGAGATTTTAGACTAGCATGATCAGTGCAAATGGGAGCAGCAGGCCACCAGATCCAAAAGATGGTGATGTGTCGGAAAAAAAGAAAAAAAAAAAAAAGATGTACTTCACAAATACATAATGTGAAGATCGTGTCCCATCAAATAAAGGCATAAAGCCCCACACAACATAGCTCCTAGGATCATTGGGAAAATGCAAACCCCTCCAACACATTAAGGCGATGACTCACGGAGGAGTAGGGCATTTCCATTTCAAATAAAGGACAAAAAAGGCATTGAAAAAAAAATATCACAAGTACAGTCTTTCAATAAATGATGCCAGTCTTGCTGCATTCTTGGTATTAATAAGTAACAGTGAATTATTACAAGATTTCAATTCCTTTTTCCAATTAGCAATATTTGGTTTTGTTCTAAAGAAACAAGATTTGTGTATATATTGTTTACCTAGTAAAATAATATTGCTTACGCAAAAGTCAAAATTATTATAAAAAAAAAACATATTTAATATCCATGATGGTAGGTTTACCAATCTGTGTCCCTTTAGAACAAATCCAATGTTGAAAGTCAAGCCAAAATGTTTTAAAATACTCGCATAAAAAGAGAAGATTCATCGTCATTTACACTTTCACAAAAAAATAAAATAAAAATAAGCCACAATTTCTCATTCAAAAGTTCCTTTGTCAGGTAAATATTGTTGATAATTTTAAATGGAAGTTCCTTGGTTTTTGCTGGGACCGGAAATTTTAAACATTTGCATCTAATCACTTTTCTATCTTCTAATATGAAGTCATTAAGAATATCGTCATGTGTTAATGAGATAAATAAACATTTATATAGTAACTTCTAATAAATTTGTTGTTGCATTTGTCGTTACAAAAATCAATATCATTAATGAATAGATGCCTTAAAGCTGGAGTATCTTATCCTGTTTAACCATGTTTACCAGGGAGATAGGACATTTCTTTACAATTTGTTTATATTTATTTGGGGTACATCTAATTTGATATTGTGGTGTGAAGTTATGTTTGAACATAACTTGAGAATAACCTGTTGATGAAGATCTGAGAGTATTGGAAGTTTTTTTTTTTTTTTTTTTTTAAGGCCAAAATCACATTTTAACAAATCTTCAATTCCACCTACGTTTTTAAAGTAATTAAAGACAAGGTTGGTTATGTGGGACCACATTGGTGGAAAAGCGCTATATAAATGAAGTGCCATTTGCCATATTAATTGTGGGTTCTGTAAGAAACATTTCAACCATTTCGTTTTCAACAAACCATTCATGAAATCAAAGTCTATTACATTACCACCCCCATTCTCATAGGATGCATGTTCAATCTTAGTAATCACATTTTTTATCATATTACAGTACTCATCTTTTTGTAACAATTTGGCATTGAATTTCCAATAGCCTTTCTAATGTTTCCTTGATGATAGGTTCTATAGTGTTAACTCCTGCCTTAGATATTAAAGATTTTGTAGTTTGTTATATTATTAGAACCCAACCAATAATCGATCCTTGCCTTACAACTTCCATTCGGTGTAAACCATGAAAATGCGCTGAGGAGAAAGTAGTGAGCTGACTGTACGAATCGCCAACAGGACGACGGCACTACATATTAGGCCACGATAGTGCGGGGCTATGTTTTAATGAGGGGTTAGGGGATAAGAGTGGACATTCGGACACAACCAATGACAGGGTTTGCCTAAGACCCCCAAATGACATAATACACCCCCAAAGGCACATTTGTTTGTCTTGAATGCAGAATGAATAAATGTGGGCGGACCCTATACAGACCGTGGACGGATGAGGGGCTTGGACCTAAGATGTGATTGGAGCTTCCACTGTCGCTCCAAACCACGTTAGTCATTTGCATAGGGAGGAGACTATAAATGCGCAGGCGCGCGTCGTGGGATGCTGTCGGGACTGGCACGCGGCACAGACCTTTGGTATCAGCATGTCTACTTTCAGAGCAGCACCTTCTCAGTCCTCTTACAGGAAGATGTTCGGCGGAGACAGAACCGTGAGAAGCAGTTACTCCAGCCGCCAGTATTCCGCTCCCACACGCTCGACTCGGGTGTTATCTTTCGGAGCGCCCGGCGGCGTGGTGTACGCCACCAAGACGCAGCGTCTGCGCAGCAGCAGCGCGCCCATGCCCCGGCTCGCATCCGAGCAGCTGGACTTCACGCTGTCCGACGCCATCAACAGCGAGTTCATCGCCAACCGCACCAGCGAGAAGGCGCAGATGCAGTCGCTCAACGACCGTTTCGCCAGCTACATCGAAAAGGTGCGCTTCCTAGAGCAGCAGAATAAGATCCTGCTGGCCGAGCTGGAGCAGCTCCGTGGCAAGGGCACGTCGCGAGTCGGCGACCTGTACGAGGACCAGATGCGGGAGCTGAGGCGCCAGGTGGACCAGCTCAGCAACGAAAAGGCCCGGGTGGAGGTGCACCGGGACAACCTGGCCGACGACATCGGGAGGCTCAGAGACAAGTAGGCTCACTTATTCATTAGGTACACTTAGCAGTCAAAAAGCTGTGTAGCATGATTCGTATGGAGCCACAACACTGACAATAAGATTTGGTATTATAAAAAAATAATATATATATATATATATATATATATATATATATATATATATATATATATATATATATATATATATATATGTAATTGTGGAAAAAGCTTCATGGGCATTGAAACAAGTATTGGCATTGTAAAACAAGAATTGGAATTGAAAAATGTTGTATTGAAAAATAAAATACAAACATTGAAAAAACACTATTTTCCATCCATCCATCCATTTTCTTGACCGCTTACTCCTCACAAGGGTCGCGGGGAGTACTGGAACCATCTCAGCTGGCTTTGGGCAGTAGGCGGGGTACACCCTGGACTGGTTGCCAGCCAATCGCAGGGCAAACACTATTTTCTTTAACCATATTTTTTTGTATTATAAATGTCTTTTTCAATGCCAATCTGCAGATTATTTTTTTTTTACGCTTTATATTTTTTTTCTTTCGAGTTTCACGGTTTTTCAGTTTCAACTCGCTGGGTTTCAGTTTCACTTCTCTTTTTTTCAGTTTCAACTTATTGGCAGTGTTTTAACGTGGAGGGTCGCGCGCGGGGTTTGGGGTGGGGCTTTGACCAGGAGAACGCCTTCCAGCTTTTCCGGAGAAGGGAGCGCACCCTCTGTCGGCTAAAGGCAATTGAATTCCCTGTGGCATATATTATACATATTTAGCTAGCATGCTAATTGGTTTACTATAGAAACATTAACACTGACGCCACAAGGCTATATGTAGAAAAAACACAGACTTAAACGCGGTTTAGGAGTTCCTGGTCAACTTTTGTATTCACAAGTCTGTGACGATATGCCACAGGGAATTCAGGTATTGCCTTTAGCCGATAGAGGAGGCGCTCTCCTCTTCTGAAAAGCTGGAAGGCGTTCTCCTGGTCAAAGCCCCGCCCCATACCCCGCGCCCGACCCTCCAGTTAAAACACTGCCAATAAGTTGAAACTGGAAAAAAAATAAAAAATAAAAAGAGAGAGAGAAGTGAAACTGAAAACCAGCGAGTTGAAACTGAAAAACCGTGAAACTCGAAAAAGAGAAAGCGTAAAAAAAATCTGCAGATTGGCATTGAAAAAGACATTATAATACAAAAAAATATGGTTAAAGAAAATCGTGTTTTTCAATGTTTATATTTTATTTTTTAATACAACCTTTTACAATGACAATTCTTGTTTTACAATGCCAATACCTGTTTCAATGCCAATGCAGCTTTTTCCACAATGACAATTTTTTTTTTCAATACCAAATCTTATTGTCAGTGTTGTGGCTCCATAGATTCGGACCCTATGACAGCATATACTTGGCCTATTTGTTTATCAAAAACAAAGGTTCTTTAATCTAGACCTATAAAAGAGCATTTTCACTGTGCTTTATTAACTATCGGAAAATAAAAAACAAACTTTACGTACGTACATAAATGATTAATTCCTTAAAGCTAAATACAACTGAACTGTACATAAATGTACACACACACACCTGTTCTTAAATGTGTGCTGTCCTGGATCAGAAACCAGTTTAAGATACTAACACTGTGCAATTAGAACATTTAAATAAGTGATTCTATGCATGCCACTAGTGGGGAGCCTGTGCACCATCCATGTGTGTTCCTTATGGCACACTTTTGAGAATCACTGCTCCAGCATATAAAATAGTATACCTAAAGTAGTAAATAGTATACCTATACTTAATGATATGAGAGACTCCAACATGCTTGAATTTTTGAAAACTTGTATATCTCAACATGAGAGACCCCAAAAACTCCCTCTCAAAAAATGTATCTGTCATGCCAGGTTGCAAGATGAGATGTCCCTGAGGGAAGAGGCTGAGGCAAATATGCAGAGCTTCCGACAGGTAACAGTATGATCCGAACCATTGCACAACACGTTTGAATGTTTTAACAATTTGTACAATGGTGAGGCATTCAACTTCCGCAGTTCCACGGTAAGATGATTTAAAACTGATGCAGACATATTAAATGGTCACGAGTCTCCCATTCGTCGCTATGACTGTTTCCTTTTCACCCAGACTAGACAGGAATGTGCCCCTGTGGTGGCAAAACAGCGGATTGTAGCCATGATCCCAAACAGCCGGAGAGCAGCGCCCGCTCGGACAAGACAGGGTTGAACGCTTGGCTGGTTGGCTGTGGACTGTTGTGTTCAATCAGGCCTACAAGGAGAGCAGCTCTTTTTAAGTCTGATTGGTCATGCTGAATGAGCCGGACTCGGCCAACAACAGTGTGGGCCCAATGTGGTTATCAGAGCGAGAGACCAAGCCACCGTGAGATCCGTCCGCCTGGCAGCCATTACGTGTAGGGATTAATGTCAAGTCAACGGCATATAGATGAGTCATGCAAGTAGCAGCCACAATATCACGTTGGGGCCTCACACACCTGTTTTCAGGGTGACTCTTCAAAATGATCATTCTCTGATGCCGTGCTCCGGCTGCATGAGATGGATCGGTTCTGATTGGGGCTCATTTGGAGTCAAAGTTCACCAAAAGTACAAGGCTAGAATTTGCCCAAATTAGCTATTTCAAACCAAAATGGTAGACTTCCTGTTCAGTTTCATGCATGGGTCCCTGAATTTTTTGTGCGATCTGTTGTGATAGACATGTCCACCCAATTTCATGTTCTTTTGTCAAATTGGTACGGGGGGTGGGGTGTGTGTGTGTGTGTGTGTGTGTGTGTGTGGGGGGGGGGGGGGGCATGTTTTTCAGCACATATTTTCATGGCTAATCCATGTCATGATTTGCCCATATTTAATGGTGTATCAGAAAATACCGTAAGTTTAGCCATTTTGATAAGGCAATTGCTCCAACCATTGATTGAATAACGTTTTCTTCGTCAGCAGAAAACTTCCTGCTTCTTTTTTTTTTTTGTTTTCAGCGAGTGCAAGGGGTCATTTGGATAGTATCTATTCCACTTTCTTTCGTCTACCCGGGAGTAAACAGAAAGAGGAATTGTGGGATATATCGGTGCTGTGCCGTTAACAAACAGCGTGACTAGCCATGTTTTGAACAACGCATATTTAAACGGGCGGTTAGTTAACGGCGGTTTGAGAATTTACCGGCGGTTAGGGTTTAAACAGTGGTTAAAATAACCGAGAATTGAACAACAGGGCCCTGGACTTTAAAATTCTATTTTCTTAAGAAGTTATGGGAAAAAAGAGATGTATAAAATAATCCATTCATGTATCGATATCGGGCTTGAAAAGGAAAATCAATTTAATATCGATTTATTCAATTTTTTAACCCATTCCTAGTATATACGGTTACTTTGGCTAAACATCTACAGTGGATGCTTGCATGGGCAGCCTATACACATTGTTGTATAAGAATGGCAGGAAGGAATTTGGTGTGACATGCCAATAATGAGGCATTCGCTGCCTGCACGCTGGCCCGCTCAGTCAGGCAGACAGTCACCCTCCTAGCCCCGGACTGTTTGGGATACCCGGGCTGAATAGTGCGCTTTGTTTGTGGCATTAGCGCCGGGCAAAGCCGCTTCATTTGCTGATACCTCATTTGATGACCTGCCAACGTCCGGCGGACAAAGCTTGGCAGTGTGGCGTCACCAAGAGAACTCCGAAACAAACCCTAATTGATAATGGACAATGCCATGTTTTTATCCTCAGGTGAGCCACACAAGGCTGCTAAATTAAGGTTCACATCACGGGTTTAGAGGAAGGTTTGATCGGAAATTAGATTTGGTAGGCTGTAGAGATCAGACTTGTACGTTAAATCCAGAATTTGTGTTGATGCCAGCAAATGACTTTCAAATAGATTTGAATGGGTTGCTTAAAAAAACAACAAAAAACAAAAAACAAAAAACGTCACAGTCCAACAAATGAAAAATCCAATGTGATCAAAATGGTAGATGGAGTATACATAATAGCACGTCACATTCTGTACATCATATGGTGCCCAAAGCGCTTTACAAAGCTGCACATTCACTTATTTGAAAACATATCTATTGAACCGGCTGCCACTTCTACCTCTAGAAAAGTGTTTCTTTTGAGTTCAAAATGGCTTACTTTAAGTCTCTTTAACTAGTATCCCTCGCCATACAGGGACCAACGGAAGGATCTGGGTTGGGTTCTCTTAATCTATCCTTGTTGTCTGACTGGGAAGTGCCATGCTACATAAAAGATAACTAGCAGGGGAGATGTCTGTATTTGGCATAATTTGGTAAAGTCTCTTTGTTTGTTGCTATGATGGCGTAAGAGGCCAGCAGCAAAGTAACGACAGAGTCGTCGATAGACTGCTGAGATGGGCTTCATTGACTTGTGACAGAGCACCTTTGAACGTCTATTCTACAGCCTTTACTTTTTAATGGATAAAAACCTAGATTTCCCCTCTCAAGACGCCAGAGTCATTTCATCTTGCTCCTTTAAATGCGGAGGAGCAGCGTCTCTACTCTGATCCCGGTTAAGCTCTATAGCGTGCCCTTGTATTTCGTAGAAAATTCAGCCCCCAAAGAATACTGAGCAAAATCAAATGTAATAGCATAATGTATCATCATGTTTAGACCCACAAAAAAAAGTCTCAAAAATCAATACCTGGAAAAACAAAAGAATGTATCCATTTAATTTCATTTAGACCATTTCTAAAGCAAATTCATCCAAGAGATCTGTCTGATTGTTAACACATCTTAATGTCAGTCAGTTTCACCCTAGCGACATGAAATTTGGTTGGCATGTCTATCATAAGTAGAAAAAAGTAGTAAAGTCAAGAACCTCTCACCTCTCTTGGTTTGATGAGGCCATTTCCTTTAAAAGTGAGATTGTATCCACTTGCTACTCAATTTTATCACCATAAACTAGTGGTTCTCAAACGTTTTACACAAGTACTACCTCAAATACCTCCTTGATCATCAAAATGACAATACAGTAGTGTAGTAGAAAAAACAAAAAACAGGTTTTTGTCAAAACAAGGTTTGCCTGTTTAGTACTGCAAGCCATTGTAACATTATGCACTTTTCAGTTTGAATGTCATTAATATTGTGCTCAAATATAGGAAAATGAAAACTGTAATAAAATATCATATAAAATGTATTACACTACGATAAGCATAGAGCAAATCTGTACCTACAGTACAGTACATACTTCCACAAGTGTGGACCATTGATTGCAAACAGTGGTTAATTAGTACCCACAAAAAAGTTTTTTAATTAAATGTTTTTAAGTACATTTTGCACAAATAAGTAGACCCTGAGAAAAAGACGGACAACTTCATTTCAGGCCTAGCAGACATGTTGCTATCACAGTCATAAGGGTCATAGAAAATACTAGATGTAGTCGTTTTTGTTGTGGGTTGCATTAATTTTTTTGCATTCGTTAATTTGATTAAGCAAAAACTCCGAATAATTCCATTTCACAAGGTCTAAGATGGACCAAACAGCTTGTGTGTGATGAAGGTCACCACAGTTTTGCGGGATAGCTGTGTCAAGGACGCTGGAAAGCATCCAGCATGAATCTTTTTTTTTTTTTTTCCCTGTATCAGCAAAGATGAAATATATCATTCATGTCACCTTCAAAAGTCTGCTTACTAAGTCAGCTTGTGGGCGTCATGGTGCAGGATGTGGATAATGCTGCCCTCACCAGACTGGACCTAGAGAGGAAGGTGGAGTCCCTCCGGGAGGAAATCGACTTCCTCAAGAAGCTGCATGATGAGGTAAGCCTCTTTTTTTTTTGTGTGTGTGACTACTGAGGAAATGCTGCCCACATACTATAAAGGGATCCATTGTTAATCTGCTGAGTGGTCAAATGAATGCAGAAATAGATTTTTGCTAATGAGAAATTAGCACATACCAGCTCTATGGCTTCCGTGACAGGAAATGGTGGAGCTGCAGAACCAGATCCACATGCAGCAGCATGTGCAGGTGGACATGGATGTGGCCAAGCCGGACCTGACGGCCGCTCTGAGAGACGTCCGCCTGCAGTATGAGAATCTGGCCTCCAAAAACATCCAGGAGTCTGAGGATTGGTACAAGTCCAAGGTTAGGATTGAAAGACCAGAAAACTAAAACAGTTGTCATTTTTTCAAGGAATTGTCAAAATTTTGCAAGAGTGTACAGTCGTTCCTCGCTATATCACTTTTCACTTTTTGAGGGTTCACTTCATTGCACAAATCACAACTGGATTAAGTTGCACAACTGCACGCCTATAGTAAAGTATACATAACTTATCACCCATAGAAGGGTTAACACAGCCGCTGGTACACTTTCAATCGCTTTATTGAACAAATGGTAACAAAATAAACACAAACACATACACATGACCTGCTGTTTGCCACAACTTATGCTGAATCACTCAACACGTAGACATGACAACATGAAAGACGAGACTAAAAACAGAGAACTTGACATACAACCGGACATGACAAGAACTGGTGAAATCTGACTAGAGTAAAGTTCTGTACAGTGATGGATTCCACAAATTTGCAAATGTTTTTAAAACTATCCTCCATTACTCATAGAATAAACAATCTACTTGTTTTTTTTGTCAGGCCAAAGGCATGTCTAATAAACAAATATTGCTTTCACACAATCTTGGTGCCAAGCAACTATGTTGATGTGAAGGGAGGAGCTTCATTTAGTCAGGCTACAGCCTTGTCTAATACAAAAAAAGAGCTTTCAATTACAAAACGTTTTGGGTGGGGAATTATTTGCAGCACGGAACTAGAAAAGTCATTTTCAAAAAGAAAAAATAAAGTAATGGCTATACAGAGAATAGCCATAATTTTACAATAATAAAATTGTGTATCTTCAAAGAATTGTAATTTTACAAATGCAAAGATGTATAGCAAAGTTGTATTTTTTTCCCCCTAAAATTGATGAACTTTACGAGAATAAAGGCGTACAGTGTACAAAAATATATAATTACAACAACAGTAATATTTGATTTGCACATATTTTAGCACAACATAAGTTACTGTGTAAAGTGTTGCCCACTCGGCATCCATTGCATCGTGGATTGGGGATTTCGACATTTGCTGCCCCTTCCTAAGGTTTCTTATTTTTCCCCTGATGTTTTTTTTGTTTTTTTGTTTAGTTTTTTTCCCTTGCCCTCTTGTGGTTAGATGAGGGGATGTCGTGTGTATGAAGCCCTTTGAGACGCTTGTGATTAAGGGCTATATAAATAAACTTGACAAGAATAATGTTGCATACTTGAAGTATAAACGGTGCAGTTGGTCTTATTTTCTTAAAAATAAATAAATAATAATAATAATCTTTCAAGAATGAAGTTAAGTCGCACACGAAAAGCCATAACTATGTGTTGAAACCTTTTTTAATGTCAAAATTACAAAAATATCTTTTTAGTTGGCGAGAACTCAAAATGTTTCCTTCATAACATTCTTACTGTATTTTCCTGTAATATAAACACCTAACTCTCTGAAGATTTAATAATCTCCCCCCTCCCCCATTTAAACGTTTTGTTTATGACTAGCAATAGAGGGCTATACAGAAAAGCTAGTTTCCACTGCCCCCTGTGGGAGTAAGGGATTACTGCAGTCTAAATTGCACTAATAACAACCAAGAGCATGTTTCCTTTATGCCATTTTATATCCATATTGCATGTGTCGTTATTTACGGTCTTCTTAACTGGCTCATTTGGTCTCAGTTTGCCGATCTCACTGAAGCGGCCGCCCGCAACAACGAAGCACTGAGGCTGGCCAAGCAGGAGGCCAATGACTACAGACGCCAGGTTCAGGCTCTCACCTGTGAAGTGGATGCTCTCAAAGGAACCGTAAGTAGCCACCTATCATCAATCTTACAATGGGAGTTCCAATGCTCACTTCCTTCTCCCCAGAATGAGTCACTGGAGCGGCAGATGCGAGAGATGGAGGACAACTTCTCCGCGGAGACGATGGGCTATCAAGAAACGGTTGCTCGCCTGGAGGATGACATTCACAACATGAAGGACGAGATGGCTCGCCACCTGCGTGAGTACCAGGACCTCCTCAATGTCAAAATGGCCCTGGACATCGAGATTGCCACCTACAGGAAGTTGCTGGAAGGAGAGGAGAGCAGGTGACCATGTTTAATTCTGTATTGTGTACATTTTTTCTTGGGAGTTGTGTATTTTGTTTTTGTATCTGGTCTTGTACTGATGTGATTTTTTTGGCAGATATTTGGGTATTTTCTTAAAATATTTCTCATTTTAAATAATATTTGTGTATTGCTCCTTTAATTTTACATTTTTTTCCTGAAATTTGTGTATTTTTTTTGTCATAACTTTCCAAAAGCTCTGCTCGTTTTTTTTTTCCTTCATACATTTTGTATATTTTATAATATTTCCAGTAGTAAAAAAAAAGGTCATAAAGTGCCATTGCATATTATTTTTTTTCCAAATTGAAAACAGAATGCCAAAGCTAAATACGATTTTAGCCTACCATATCTAACATGGACACTGTATGTCATCATGGTAATCGCTTGCATATGGTGTATTCTAACCAGTGCTTATTTCCAGAATCTCCACTCCAATGCCAAACTTCTCCTCTCTTAACCTGAGAGGTATGTTTACTTTTACACATTTTAGCGCCATTAATATGGCTTTCAAGATTAACGTTGCAATCTTTACAGAAACCATGATTGATTACAAACCTCAAGTGGAAACCACAACCACCAAGAAGGTTCTCATCAAGACAATAGAGACCAGAGACGGTCAGGTACAAGACCCGAGTTCTTC
The DNA here is from genome assembly GCF_051991245.1 of Festucalex cinctus. Classification (NCBI taxonomy): domain Eukaryota; kingdom Metazoa; phylum Chordata; class Actinopteri; order Syngnathiformes; family Syngnathidae; genus Festucalex; species Festucalex cinctus. Next base: position 46,014,901 of record NC_135411.1, read on the forward strand.
ATAATGACTTTTAAATGAAGCTTTACCTTGACTCTAATGTGTCTGCGTTAAGGTGATCAACGAGTCGACGCAGAACCACGATGACATGGAGTAATAAGGCCCTTGCTGAAAACAAAACACACAAACAATATGAAGATGTTCACTGGCTCTGCACTAAATGACACGCATAGCTTTGCAAAGTGCCTTTTATATGTCATGATTTGGTAAGCTTGTTAGTTTGAAATACAATGAATTTAGCTTCCATTTCTGTTCTTTTATGTCTCTGACACAATAAAAACAGCGCTACTTTACGCACATACTGTAGTCACTACAAAACATCTCACCTGCAGTCAACCTTTTGATAATTCATTATGCACACGACCAAATACTAAACACGTCACAATTGCCTTGTATTCAGCAATAAACTAATAAGACTGTGACTGAGGTGTGATGCTTCCGTGGTGCACTTTCATTGTCAAATGCTAACAAATGAACTACTTCTTGTCAAATGGACTCCTACCTCATTAACACCTGTCTTTTCCCGCCGTGTCATGTCAAAATGTGTTAAATAACTTAATAATGACAAGTGAACTGAATAAGAGGTGTGACAGCCTGCTGAATAGCTAGGAATCGAGCAGTATGAAAATGATGCATGATACATGATTGAGTTTATACTTATCATTTTGGTTATCTCAAATTACTATGCCACATAAAGCGTAAAGAATAGAAGAATTAACACTAAACATCAAAAATATAAAAAGAAAAAATATGTTAATATGCAGCTCGACGAGGTCCCGAAACATGATTATCTGGTGGTCCACTGTAATCCATTTCAGCCTCCCCTCCAAATAAACCACATTTTTGTGTGTATTTATTTATTTATTTTTTTAAAGCACACTGGGGATTCAAGGCTGTTTCATGCCGCTCCCAGTTGAAATTTACTGTTAAAGTAAACATAAAACAAAGATAATTAAGCCTTGTGGATTTACAGTAAAACAAGCAATATTGCGTTAAGAATGACCTGCTTGTTCAATGCTAATATGGAAAACATAATTGACATGCTCATGCTCACAATCGTTAGTTTCAGTTTCTCTAAACCCTTTCGGCAACAAATATTTGAACACCAATGGTGTAGCAACACTTGTAGACAGCTACTACACTAGTAACATCAGGCATATATCCTTTATCCTCTACGAACATGATGAAGATCATGTATGAGGTGAGATCTTTTTTGTAAACCCAATGTGGGCTTTCGGATCGCTCCTGCACAAAGTCTTTCATTAGTCAGGTTTCCATCCAATTGTTTCGAATCTTTTCACCGAATTTACTGAAAATACGCAAAACGGACATGCGACTTATGCCAGTTTCCATGTTCTTTTGTGAATATTGAAAGAGGACTCCACCGCTGTAGGTTGTGGTATACACCATAGAGATGGGATCAACCAGTAATTTAAAAGAAGATCTAAAATAGCATTAATATTAATAACATACCTTCCTTTATCAGCCACCATTGTTTTGTGACTACAAAAGGTACGTGTGACGTAATATCTGTCAAAACATGTGACGTGTATCCGGTCTTGTCAGTGTTTATGTTGTAGCAAGTACAATATTTTCGAGTGCTATTTTGCCTTATTAAAACCCCCTTTTTTGGGGGAGGAGGGGGGGGGGGGTGGACTGATTAATGCCATTTGTATTCATCTCAGTAGGGAAACATGATTTGAGATACAGCACACTGATACAAGTGTTGTTTTGTGTTTTACAAGTTTGGTCAAGAAACGAAATAAAATATCTCAGGGCAAAATTTATATTATGCATTTTTATGTGTTAAAAATTAAAATACTTTGTTACTATTGATATTTGTCTTAACTCTAGTATTTTTTTTATTTTTATTTTTTACAAAACACCTTAATAAAAGCGGTAAAAATACTAAATAAATAAATAAGATAAACATTGATATCGGCGATACTGGCCCTAGAACTATCCACGTGAAAAGTAAACAATATGATTCAATTTAAGGCAAGTCAAGACAGGCTCCAAGTGGAGGAGTGGAACCGCCACTTGTCTTCTGTGCCGGTTGGCGTGGCTTCACTTCTCCGCCTCGGAGACCATGTATGCTTAAATGATGTAAGCTTGTGTGAATGATAATTAAAAAATAATAATAATAAGGCAAGCCAGGTCTCGCGACATCTATTAAAACAAGAAAAAACGAGACTTGGGCTAATCAATAATCATCACTTAACTCACACCCCACCTGTGGTCAAATAAGTCGTGTTTACTGTTTATTTGTCGTGTTCATGTAAATAATGAAACTAGCCAACTAGCTAACTTACCAGTGGATTAAAATAGCTCGCTTCCGGAGCGGGTTGCCCCCTTGAGAGCTGGATTTGTTGACCGGGCAACGGCAATTTTCTCCACGAGTGAACGAGTGACGCGTCTGCGGCGGAAAAGCACACCGAGGGACTGGGAGATGCCGACATGACATGACCCGGTTGAACTCAGTTGTGCCTTGATTGAAATCACGGTTCGCCACCATTTGAGGCTAAATATCACAGCCGGGGAGTTGAAATAACCTCTCGGGTGAAGATTTGAACCCCAAGTGTTTTCGCTAAAAGTGGGCATCCGCCCCCTCGACCTCCTTCGCCCCTGGCGATGGGCTCCGTGACTTCCGCCCTGACTAGGACACGCCACGCGCTGGTCAAAGTGGGCTCGGAGCCGCAGAGTCACGACCCGGAGAGGAGCCACTTGGCGCTCGAGTCCGTCAGGAAGAGGAGTCGCAAGCCGTCCAGCCAAGTCGCTCGACAGCCTTCCCGGCAGTTGCTCGCTGTGGTCCTGAGCCGGCAGGACTCGGACGGAGCCAAGAAGTCAGCCGAGGTCCAACCCAACAAACCGAGTGGTGAGTAATTGCAACAATGGATGCCCACCTGTTCTCGAACAGGAGGGGCAAACTTTTGTTCACGTGAACATATAATAATAATTCGCATCATAATAATCATGTCATTGAGTAATTGAATCAGAATTAATTAACCGATTATTTCATTTAATGTGGCATTTAGATATCACATTCTAATCTATTATTTAATAATTATGTTACAGTAGCAATGGTGTCTTGAGATCCATGACTATGCTTGTAAGTAGTGCCGTGTATAGGTAAATATGGTGCAAAAGTAACTTGTAAGAAAAAAAAATGTACCTGTAGAAAAAAATATAGATTTGTATCTGTAAAAACTGTCGGCACAGCTGCATGTCCCACTAACAGCGCTTGACTGATCTGACCTAAAAAAGGTCTGTTGTGAACTTATCAGCAGAAGCAGTACAAGAAGGATTCTCATAGTATTTTTGAACAAATACTGACAAAATTCAGGTTGTTGGCAACCCCTTATCATTCCTGCCATTTTTTGCCAAAAATGCCTAAAAAGGTGCATCAAAAGTACATTTGAAGCTGTTCTTGAACCATTTGGACTATCAGCATAGTTTTGGTCTCTTTTTGAAGCTAACACTTAGAATTTTCCTTACAAACAGTCAGAATCTGTTCAAGTGCGACTGGCACTAAGTAATGGAAGTTTGAATACCAAAAAAGACACATTTTATGTTTGTCTAATTATTTTTCACAATCTGCCTTGAAAATGAATTTAGAATGGTGACTAGGACTTGAAAACACTACAAGATCAAAGCTTGACGTCTTACCTCATTCTAGTTCAAGTTTGAAAATAATAGGACGGAAAATGAACATTTTACACAGGATTTTCCAAAACAGGAGTTTATCCAAACATAATGTGTGTCATTTGGGTGAGCCTTGAAAGCCCACGTCAAGTCTGGTAAAAAATAATTTTAATTTGTCACTATTTTATTCTAGCTATATGTGAGAGACAGTATCTACATTTTGACATCATTTTTTCATCATATGAAAGCAAGCGCATGATGCGCAGCAAAGATATATGCCCCTTTATGACGCGCAATGATGCTCTGTCATCGCTGTAACTCCGCTGTATTTGTAAAAAAAAAAAAAAAAAAAAACTGCCATGACATATTCAGACTGGTTCCTGCAGAGAGGGAGGATACCTTTTTTGCACGATGTCCTTGGCCATGGAAACCAAAGCAGACTACGGGATTGGACCATGTGCTACGTGTCAATCACTCCCCACGTGGCTCCTTCACGATTTTTTGCTTTCAAGTTTGTTTGCAGAGCACTAGCTATGAATGCTAACTCAAATATGCATAATAATGGGTGAATCTTGTGCATATTTGGGAAGTTGCAGCACCAAAAAACGTAGCTTTATGACATTGGAGGGTTCACGCGTAGGGTGTTTGAAAAAAAAAAAGTTACCATGGCAACAAGCATGGCAATGTTTTGGGCATCTGATTGGCTTTTTAAAAGTTCCATCGCAGAGAGCTTCAACTGTTACTGGCGCATGTAACGACGGACGTATGGCGGGGGACCAGTTGATGATCAAAGACGGCCATTTGGGTTGCGTGGATCTTGTGACTGATAAAAACATCTTTTATTGGACAAAACAAGGTGTCATTCGGAAGCCAAGCCGCAAGTGAAGTGTTCACGAGTGTTCTGATGCTAATCAGAGGAGCTAGGATGGAGGTACGAGTCAAACTGGGTCAATGCTGTTCGTATTTGGAAGCTGCGCAGCACCAAACAACGTGACTATATGGATGTAAAGGGTCGGTGTTGGCGAACAATTTTCACGGAATACTTTCATTGGACTCTTTTCGAAGTAGTTGGACCAGTTTCGACCAAGTGGGACAGTTACAATTGTCTGACAAGTTGCCGCGGGAGTGATGTCATGCAGCCGACAAATTCGCCCGGCCCGTCTGCGACACGCCCCCCCGCCACCCTCCGCTCTGCGATTGGCTGGAGGGTTAAACAACCGTCTGTCCACAAAAACGTCCCGTTGTTGACAAAACAAAGACAAAATGGCAAAATACAGGCTGGGGTGGGGTGGGTGTTTTGGAAAAAATCACCACTACACATGAACTCATTTGCTCCCAATAACGTGTAAATATGTTTTTTTAATGTTCTAAGTGTCCCAAAGACGTATTTATGTTATTTTGTTTTCTTCTTATGCTAGAGCATACAGAAGGCTTTGATGCAGCCTCTCAACTGCAAAGAACGGTTGCAGAAATGGTAGTTATTACACAAACGGCCAGCAGGTGGCAGCAGAGCAAAGGAGATCAACCAGGGCCATGTAGAAAAAAAAAAGCTCAATTACTTACAATTTTGAATAGATTTGTGAAAACTGATGAAACCTAGCTCTCTTCTAATGCAAATTTCGATGAAAGAAGAGACTTTAATCTTTCTTTTGATAGGTTCCATGCTTTTATAGCAATAGAACACAATATTCTGTGGGCCTTGCAAAATCAGTCAAAATCCAGTAAAACAGCCGGGAACGAACGGGATTGCTTCTGTGAAAATGGCTGGGAGCGAATGAGTTAACAGAAGCCCACAGGTGTAGACTGAGAAGGAGTTAAAGTGTGTGCATCCTGTATTTTAAAAGTGCATTCTCCTGAGTGAAAACAGAAGACCGTGCTTTTAAGTACAGTATTGGCCATTTTGAAAAGTCACATGATCATCGGGACGTATCGCGAAATACACATTGAATGACATGGCTGCCAGTGACAACAAAGAGACTCACGAGGAATTATTGCGTCCCACGGTGGATATCAAAGGTGGAATTATGCCTTATTGACCATTTGCACCGACGTCCCGTGATCACGTGACTGCCCCACCATGGACAGCGGAAGGAAATGATAGTTGAATGGAAGTGGATGGGCCGCGGAGCGATTTAGGTACTTAGCGACTTTTATTTTACAAATGAAAAGTTATTATTGCCCATCGAGTCATGGAATCTGCTAGTTCAACTGACGTTTGCCTGTCGGCAGAAGTGGAACATTTAGTAGGTGCTCATAGAGTGCGATATTAACAGAAACTGGAGATGTCTAGTTTGAAAACAGACCCTTCGGTCCCCTGCTGTTTTCACGGAGCTAATCAAATTGAAGACTTTCAAGAGGAAGACTTTGAAGAATTCACGGTGCACGACCTGTATCACTATGTTGCCAATAATGTATCTCCTTACACCGGAGCCGATTTAAAAGCTTATAAAAGTCTAGATGCATACCAGTTTTTTGCTACTGGCTGTCTGTCTGCAACGAGATGCTACGCTCACACCCGAGGGACAATCTACCTTGTAATGGAAAAGATAAAACTTGTTTATCATGCTAACTGACTTATTTTTTTTAAATGTTATTTTTACACATTCTGTCCTATGTTGAAACACTGTGGTTATGTTAAGTATGCATCAAGTATTTTCAGTCCGATGCACTTAATAGTTTTGAAGAGGGTACACTTAAAAACTAAGTTGTGTGTGTGCAGTTGGAGTGGACGCGAACGACGTGGCTCAAGCCACGTTCACATTAACGATCGTTAATGTGATTTGAAACACGTAATTCTACATCCCTGTTACAATTTTTGTTATAGTGTATGTAGTAAGTGTACATTACTATTAAAATGTATGAACATTGATCTACTAAATTCGTAAAAAATGCTCGCTGCAAATCCTTTCTGTTGATTGCCGCTATTTTTGACGTCTTTTGTCTTCATTAGTAGGTATTGGGTAAAAAGCAACATTTGCTCCCTTGTCTGTTTGTACAACCGACCGCACAGCAAGATATGACCATTTTATAATGTAATCGACTAGACAAAGGACTTCACGCTGTACGAATTACAATCCAAGCAAGTGGTTCTTTTGTCGTCAAGCGTTCAGGAGGGGGCGTTCCCATGGGGGCAGTGACGTCACTGCAAATGGTCAATAGTAGGGGTGTTAAAAAAAAATCGATTCGGCGATATATCGCGATACTACATCGCGCGATTCTCGAATCGATTCAATAATCGGTAGAATCGATGATTTTTTTTTTTTTTTTTTTTTAGGATTCACACCTTGAGCATGGAAGAATGTTATATGAACGGTACATTAAGCCTTAATATTTTTATTTTAATGCTGTTCAAATGTGAAACAGATTGCAAACTTTGTGTACAGTGGCTCACGGTTATAAGCCTCAAGTTTTAGATAAATATATTCATACAAATCTTACAGTGTACATGTACAAATTTACTGATAGTATTTTCTAAATTTGAATGGAAAAAAATCGCAACAATCGACTTATAAATTCGTATCGGGATTAATCGGTATCGAATCGTGACCATTCGTATCGGGATTAATCGGTATCGAATCGAATCGTGACCTGTGAATCGTGATACGAATCGAATCGTCAGGTACTAGGCAATTCACACCCCTAGTCAATAGTAAAGAAGCATTTGTTTATCAGAATAGACCACCTTCCTTGTGCGCCATTCTCCAAGCCTGACTTCTTTTTGGCTTGGTCCCTGCTTGCTATTTTGCTGTTCAAAGTTAGTTACTTCCGCTGTAACGTTCCTGCCACAGCTATCGTATTGTGTGATTGATATTTGATGTCACCCAAACATATCGGTGTTTGGGTTATGATACTTGCACAAGTGTAGCTTATTTGCTGACATGGATGCAATGATCAGTAGCTTATACTGTGTTGACAGTGGACGCCAAGAGAGCTTTCACCTTTGTGGCTCCGCATCACATTTAGCTACATTTGCTAGCCAGCCAACAATTAGTGTTATGGGCATAACGAGTTAACGTTGTGATTTCAAAACAAAATATGGCTGATTGTTTTTGGTTTTAGTTCTTTTTTTTCAGTTGCAAAACAGGTTAATTAGTTTTTAAAAGCAGTGTCAATTCTAATAAAAATACCATAGAGTGCTGAATGATAAGCTGTACATTTTAAAGGTGAGTTTTCAAGTTTGTCACTTTTTTACACGCGACTGCCACTTCTGGCCTAAAGCGTAACTGCACCCTCTGTGTCAAGATTGTGCACGTGGTCGAAGAAACTCTTGTGTGATTAAGGGTTATACAAATAAATTTGATTTGACTTAAATTTCCTTGATACAACCTCTGTTGTAGATTGCTGTTATAAGAAAATTGATTTGACTCATATTTTAGTAAACCTAATTATTACCCCCTGTGCTGTTTTCCTTGTAAATGTAGCCTATGCATGTGTTTTGAATCAAGTAGAATTTAAAAATGTCTTTTCATTTGGAAAGACCACATAGGTGATTGAAATGGGCCAGCATTTTCTCTCACAAGGTGGAAATGCTCAAGTACGAAGCACTTAAATGTGTTTTTGTTGTATACTCATCACATGAAGGTCACACAGAGGTTCGTCTTCGAGTAAGCATCACAATTACCAAGTGCCAAAACTGTTATCATGGAAACAGGAAAAGGACCCTCAGAGGAGACAAGCCCAAGGGCTCAGCTCCTTTGCCCTCCAATTGCCACTTGGCAAAAGCAGCAACAACAACAAAAAAAATCTTTCTTTTGCAAAGACAATACAAATACAGAGGCATTCAGTTCCTCCCGCATACAGCTGTTGTGTTATTTCCTGCGGTAGCTGCATGTTTGCATCAGTAGATGAGAGCGTGGTCACATCAGAGGTAGAGTTTTGCATATTCTCCTTGAAAGTAGCTATTCACCGAATGAATATCACGCTCCTTTGAAGGCCAACCTCAATACATTCGTCATATCTCTACTAGCGGTCACTGCAGAGGTGTTCTTGAAACTGGAATAAGCACGACCGCCAGTGAAACATGCTCTGTTGTATGCTTATGTAAGCTAAAGCAGGGAAGCTGAGTTAGTGTGATAACTTTAATAGCTTCAGTTAAAACAAAATGGGTTGCAATTGCAGGTTTGAGATGATCTCTCTCAGAATGTTCGAAACACCGGTTTCTAGCTATTGTTGCATTGGGTGGGAATTTGCCGGTATTAGGCATGGTATCAGATTCTGACGGTATGATAAAGTGCAAAAATATTGTAGTTTCACAGTATCATGGTATTGCAATCACGGCTCTAAAATGTAATAGTTTGACATGCTTGGCTAAATAACTTTTTTTCATTGGATACGTTTATTTTTAAACAATATGGAGAATGTTTTGGCACATTGGTATCGTAAAAAGAAAATAAATGAGAAATTTTCTAAAGACAGTGGTGCCTTGAGATAAGAGTGATACACATACATTATCAACTGCTTATCCGTGGTCGGGTTGAGGGGGCAGCAGCTTTAGCAGGGAAGCACAAACTTCCCTCTCCCCAGCCACTTCGTCCCTCTCCTCCGGCAGGATCCCAAGGTGTTCCCAGGCCAGCCGAGAGACATAGTCTCTTCGTGTCCTGGGTCGTCCCGGGGCCTCCTGACAGTGGGAGATGCACCTATCCGGGGCGGCGTGGCTCAGTGGTATGGTGGTCGTCTCCCAATCCAGAGGTTGTGGGTTCAATCCCAGGCCATTGTGACCATTTCGAAGTATCCTTGAGCATGATACTGAACCCCAATTGCTCCTGATGTTGCGTCATTAGTAGGTGAATGGGTAGTCCAAAATGTAAAGTGCTTTGAGGGCCTTAAAGGTGGAAAAGCGCTATATAAATGAAGTGCCATTTGCCATCCAGGGAGGCGTCCAGGAGGCATCCGAACCAGATGCCCGAGCCGCCTCAGCTGGCTCCTCTCAACGTGGAGTGATATGACTTTGAGGGGTATATTCACTAAGAATGCGCTGCGTACGGTAATAGAGCGAAATATTGCACTACAACTGTACCCGCAGTATGCGTCCAATTACCCACCTATTCACTAAGGATATTGCTGTAATCATATACCGGCGCAAACACGCCCACCAAACTGACAGCTTGGAGCAAATTTGCACCTGATTTACCACACATGGCAATGGATTTGCACCAAGAACATGGTTGTTATAGTAACAGTTGGGAGAAAGATGACATTATCAGAAAGCTAGGTTGGACCGAGACTAAGCGTTTATAGCGCCATTAAGCTGTACAGAGCAGAGAGGACGACAACGGCGTCATTCATTCATAAAGTACAAATTATTGGTGCGATCGTTTTTTAGAAATTTATTTTCAGAGGTTGGCGTGGCCGTACAGTATGCATCTGGCATGTAAAAATGATCGTAAAATGCCTCCCCGCCATTGCCGATCATCCCGGGTTACGTTCTGTGTCCTAAACCAACAGTGAGAAATGTCCCCTTCCCTCTCTCTGCGTGAACAGCCAGAGAGCGATGGTGCACCGTGCCATGCACTACTGTCATGATCCCGGGATCGAGGTTGCGACAGGTTAATACATGCTTTCCAAAAATGTTATTTGCATCGCACAAACTCTGTGTGGCTATTTGCGCTGGCGTTAGTGAATTAGACGCTGCATATCGATGAGTCTCATTTGCATTGGGGTGGGCATATTTTGCGTCAAATGTATGCAAATTACCTAATTTCCATATGCGCAAATAACACCGGCGCACCGTGGCGCAATCTGGTTGGCCGCGCACTTAGTGACGGATTTCCCCATCTCCGCGTGTTTAGGCAAGGCAAGGCAAGGCAAGTTTATTTGTATAGCACATTTCATACACAAGGCAACTCAATGTGCTTTACACGAGGAAAGACAACACATAAGCATCAAGAAACAGTAGTTAACATTCAGAGGAAGAAAAATAAATGAAAATAGGTTACAAACTAACAATCTTAAAACATTATTCAACAAACTTTAAAAAATTTAACATAAGGAAGTTTAAAATGATAAAAATAAAAATAAAAATAAAAATAAAAATAAAAATAAAAATAAAAATAAAAATAAAAAATAAAAATAAAAAAAACACTTAATTAAAGCTGTTTAAAAGTCCCTAATCAAAGGTATAAGAAAAAAGCAAAGTTTTTAACCTGGATTTGAAAGCATTTACACTCGGGGCTGACTTCACTTCTGTTGGTAGCCTATTCCATCTGTGTGCAGCATAATAGCTAAATGCAGCTTCACCATGTTTGCTTCGAACTCTGGGTTCCACTAGTTGGCCCAAGTCTGTGGATCTCAGAGCCCTGCTGGGCTTGTACTCAATCAGCATTTCTTGGATATATTCAGGACCCAAACCATTTAGTGATTTATAGACGAGTAGCAGAACTTTAAAATCGATTCTACAGCTGACAGGGAGCCAGTGTAAATCCTTAAGTACTGGAGTAATATGTTCTGATCTTTTTGTTTTGGTCAGAACTCGAGCTGCAGCGTTCTGAATGAGCTGCAATTGTCTCATGTTCTTTTGAGAGAGTCCAGTCAGAAGACCGTTACAGTAATCTAGTCTGCTGGAGATAAAAGCATGGATAAGCTTCTCTTGGTCTGCTTGAAGCATGCAGTCCTTCAGTCTGGATATGTTTTTCAGGTGGTAAAAGGCTGTTTTAGTGATGAATTTAATATGATTGCTGAAGGTCAGATCTGAGTCTATTAGTACCCCAAGATTTCGAACTTGGTCTTTAGTTTCTAAAGACAGTGACTCAAGCTGTTTTTTTTAACAGCAATCCTCTTTTCTTTATTGCCGAAAACAATGAGCTCCGTTTTGTTTTCGTTCAGCTGAAGGAAATTTTGGTTCATCCAGTTGTTAACTTGCTCTAGAGAATGATACAATGCGTTAATAGAACTGCTGTCATTTGGGGACATAGATAAATACAGTTGTGTGTCATCTGCATAACTATGATAGTCAACATCGGTGTTCTGAAGCATTTGACCCAAAGGTAACATATACAGTTTAGTGAATTAGGCGCTCCTGGATTGCTCCTTTTTTACTGGTTAGCGCCGTGCAAAGGCGACGCAAACCTTTAGTGAATAGGCCCCTGAGTTTTTTTTAGATTTGAGCCGTCATTCGGCCAAATCTTTTTTTATTTTATTTTATTTATTTATTTATTTATTTATTTATTTATTTATTTATTTATTTATTTATTTTTTTATTATGTATTTTTTTCCGCAGACTTGCAAGCTCAAACTTGATACAGGTACTATAACAATGGTGGCAGTGAACTCCGCTCACCTCACCTCACACTAGAAGCTTAAATACATTTTATGTATTTAAAAAATCATAGCTTAGCCTTTCAGCCTTAAAAGGAACCCCGGCTGTCTTGACAAGTTTTCTCTATATTTTATTTATTTGGTTGTTACTAACATAGCTATGAGATTAATTTCTCACAAATCATTTTCAGTTTAATAGATTTTGTAGAAACTTTATTTAGTCGTACACCTCCATTGTTATTTACGTCGCAACACATTCCTTGCGTAGTGACGTAGAATGGCGGTGGTTCTCTGCCGAGCAATGTGAAACGCCTATCAAGACAGCAAGGTAAGCCTCCGTTGCGTGCTGGAAATTATTTGTGAAAAATGAATCTCATAGTTATGTTAGTAACAACCAAATAGAGCAAACTTGTCATGACAGCCGGGGTTCCTTTTAAGCTTAATGCTAATGCTAATTAACATCTGTGAATCGGTGCATTGTCCCATTACGTGATTGATTGAAAACAAACAGCTCCACACAATAATATATCCTTCGTCCTTTGTGTTGAATGACTAATTAGTGCTGTACTGATGAGCAGAAAGAGGAGTGATGAATCACAATAAGATGCTGGATGTACCTCGCTGCAATATGATTGGCTGCTGCATCCAGGCAGAACTGCAGGTACTGGGACTGAGAATAACTTCAATGAACAGTATCTGTTTTATACTGCCCACATGTGGCCAAAGTAGGCACAGCAGAAGGAGCAGAATTCAGTGGAAGCAATATGATCATAAATGTTTAATACTTTTAAATTCTGTTTAATTATCTTATTACTGTATGTTTTTATAAAGTAGAATAGTATGGAGTGCTATTTTTCCTAATTAAAATGCACATTGCAACATTTTTTGTTTTGTTACTGTACTTGTAAACAAGCAATTAAACAAATAACAGTATGGCCCATTTAAATTAAAAATGGTCTTGTTTTACCAATCCGTTCAACTTCTACAAATCCTTCGACTGCCAGGATTACTGTTCCCTGTTTACAACTCACGAGCTCGATCGCTACTGCCTCAAAGCCGATGGGAAGGCCTCTCCACGGATGACTCCTAAAATACAGTCTCCGTAGTGGCGTTTCCATGACTGTGTCACAGCGTAGACTCCCACTGAGTTTACTTCCCCCCAGACTGGTGATGCTTGTGTGTTGAGGTGTCTCCTTCCTGACTCTGTCAGACGGTCCCTGCAGTGTTCAAACCTCAACGACTTACAAGTGCACGTGACACAGTTCACTTATTTAAAGACTGTTTATAGAAGTCAATTTTTTTTAAAAATATAAATGGATAAATTGTGCATTGGCTGGCAAACAGTTCAGGGTGTACTCCGCTTATTGCCCAAAGCCAGCTGGGATTGGCTCCAGCACCCCCACGACCCTTGTGAGGAGTTTAAGTAAATGGATGGATGGATGGATGGATACATTTGGTGCCCTGAAGAAAAACAAATATTCTCACCAATGCGCTTCCAGTATTAATGCCCAATCCATACGTTTTTATTTTTTATTTTTTTTTATTATTATTATTATTTTTGGGCCAACTGCTTATGAGGAACCAGTTCAGAGCCAGTTAAAATGGTGCTCGTGAGAAACCAAAACATTCTTTACTGGATCTTAAAGAGACGGTGTGTAATTTTTAGCACCATCGAGCGGTGAGGTAATAATTAATTCATTTTAAGAACCCACTATTGATTTCAATAATATGCCAAAAAATTATGTTCATCACATCAACGTACTTTTTTCTTTTTTTTTTAATTTATTTTTTTTTAATATATAAATTGGAGGTCTCGCAGTGTTTCCTCTAGGATTTTTTTTCGGGGGGGGGGCACAACTTATTCCAGGATTCCATGATAGTGTAAACAAATGACACTTGGCTGCAAATTTTACTTTAACAAAAAAAATAAATAATAATATTCAGTGCACCGAAAAATTTAAAAATAAAGAAAGCGAATAAAATAAATAAATACAACTATGGAAAATAAAAGTAAAAACAAAAAATTCTGTACATGGCCTAATCAATGGCACAGCTTCCACCCTGCTTCAGAGCAATTAATTTTTGTTTTTTAAAAGCGCTCGAAGGCTCTGTTGTATGTGAACTAGCTCCAGCGGCAGAGCTCTCCATTCAGAAATAGCTTTGTGAGCCGGTCATAAATCGCAATATTTCATTCATGGTGGTCCATATTAAATTATAAATATGGTTCAATGTTGGTGTGACTTGCCACTTGTGAAATGTTATGGCAGATCCGCACGCACTGGGGAACGCAAGCTTGGCTTGGACAGGTCAAATGATCCCGCCCCCTTCCCGCCGTGCGCCTGCTGTAATGGAAAAGCAATGGAGGCGGTGTGGTGTGGTGTGGTGTGTTTGTGGTGTGGTAGCGTGCCGTGCGGGGCTAATGGAAAATCGGCACAACGAATTAACTAAAATGAAGCGGCCTATTGCTGATTATTTTCTAAAACAAAATGAGAATGAGGAGGCGAATGATGGTAGTAAAGAAGAGCCAGCGGAAGGTGCCAAATCAAACGATATAGATGAAAAGGACAGGGGAACATCGACCGAGGAGCAGGTGAAGAAAAAAAAAAAAAGTACTGACTTTTACTGAGCTAAACAGAATAATGTTCACATGAGTAAAGTTATAAAAAATTATTGACATGTTTTGATAGCCACTGCTGTTGCAGGCAAACCTTGTGTTCCAATAAAATATTTTGCAAATATATCGAGTTGCGTATGCCTAAGGTCATGCTGTACCTCCACAAAAAAAAAATGGTGCGACTAAATCCTGTGCTGTGTGACCGACTATAAATTTTACTCGCACCAAGTTCCTACCAGTGGAAAAGTTAATGTAGAGCCCTGACTCCGCTGCTGTAGGTGACAGTATACATCATAGAGATATGCTCAACCAGTAATTTAAAAGAAGAAAAGGAAGCGACTGCGCCGTGCGATGAAGTCATATGAGTTTGCTTTTGTAATTCTTGATACACCGTCGTGCTTCTTTTGTTTTCCATCTAAAACTGCATTATTTGCTTCTTTAATTCCAAAAGGATTTCTTTTTTGTCGTCCTCCAAAACATATCTAACTTTATCGTCCGCCATTGCTTTGTGACTACAAACGTACGTGTGACGTAATATCCGTCAAAAGGTGCGGTCTTGTCAGCGTTGAATCGCAAAACCTATTTCCATAGCCATAATTCACATTTTCTTTTTTTCGATAGGCATCAGAATCCCCACCCCAACCCCACTGGTATTTGAGTATTTTACAGGGTATCTTAATTTTAGTATCGTGACGACCCTAATGCCTTCTCATTCTCAAGGATGGAGTTTCAGTCATTCTTTGAAAGAAAACTGCATACACAATCAATAGTTGTTAGTGTTGTACAGTCGGGAGACTATTAACACATTTCCCTGGCTCATACATTTATTTTGCTTTCTGAATAAATTATGTCTCGGCCTATCGCAGGGAAATTACCTTTATGATTCCATATTGTATTTAGTCTGAAAGGACTTTAAAGATTGATGCGATCGAAGTCTTCTTGACAACAAACCAGTTGAGGGGTTTCATTTATCAGTGTATTAGTGTTTTTTTCATTATTGTGAAATTACAAAGGTTTTACTTCTTGATTAAATTGAGCTACAAGACTTAATTGCCCTGCGATTGGTTGGCAACCAGTCCAGGGTGTCCCCCGCCTACTGCCCAGAGCCAGCTGAGATAGGCGCCAGCAGCCCCCGCGACCCTTGTGAGGAATAAGCGGTCAAGAAAATGGATGGATGGACTTAATTGCCTCCATTTGAGCCCAAAACAAATTATTTCAACAGATGTACTGCAGTCTATTTCAGTAGTGTCCCAGAAGTAGTTGTTGAAAATGAAAAAAATAAAACGCACATTTATGGTTTGACAGAAAATCGAACAACATCACTGAGCAGGTCCAGTGCGGTAATCAGACAAAACACCTTAATGTACCATTACACTGACACCTGTCCAGCTGAAAAGCACAACTCCAGAAAAAAAGCAAATCAACAGCTATGGCTGTTGTCTGATGAAGTAGGAAAGCACCACAACTAATCAAATAAGCCCAAGTGGACACTGTGCTACCAAAATGCCTTCTGTGGCTTAAAAAGCTGAGTAGGAGATGGAACAAACCCATGGAGCAGCCTCTCCCTCTAGTGGCCACATCGTGGCCTCAGGGATTTATCGAGGCCAAAAATATGTTGATAAATTAATGGTAAGAATTGGCAATGAACTCATATGGGCCTTTCTGACTTTGGTTTTTGTTGACCTTTTCCTTTGCTATTTGAGTGAGATGATCTGGAAGTATTTGGAAGAAAGGTTGATGGAGTTGTAAAAAAAGCTGAAGTTTCCTCAACGCAACCTTTAACCCACCTTTCGCATATTTGACTCCTGACCAAACTTTACAAAAGGCAGGGTGACGTGCGGTGAGATTCATGACTGGTGAGGCACAAGACTCAAATATAAAAATATGAACCCAAAATAGAAGATAAGCCTCAATTTCACTTTTGACCTCAATTAAAACTTTTGTTTTCAAAGCTTTTTATTATGCTTCAATTTATTCCACACTGTCCACAACTTGAAACCAAAAAATATTTAAAGAGGTACTCAACATATAGAAATGATTTAGATTGTAGTTTTCACTGCTGCTGTCAAGCCAGAGCTGTAGATTAAGGCTGGGTCTAAAATACTCATATATCGATATTGAATCGATATTCCTTTTCATAGCCCAATATCGATTCATAAAACCATGAATCGATACTTTTAATATGGCTTCACCCCCCCCCCAGTAAATTAATGTGCCAAGTGCCCCCAAAAGAAGTAAGGTAAGAATTGGACATAAAAACACAAAATGTGGATGCATAATTATGTATTATGGCTGTGTCTTTTACAATACAGGTAAATTGTTTTTTATTTATTTATTAACCACTGGAACCTTAGTATAAAATTTGCCACAGAAATATGAATGTGTGATTTGCCAGAGTGTTTTCGCCACTTTATTTACATAGCGCTGTGGTTGTAATTGATTTTAATTATTATTTATGGCTTTACATTACTTTAAAAACACTCCACTCATCGGGCTGGTTCGGGCATTTAGTGTTAATGTTGGTGTTGAGTGCGTGTGCGACTGTGCGTGCGTGTGTTTGTGTGCGTGGGCGCGTGCGCTTGTGGACAGAACGGATTTCAACAGCGACGTGCACCGTGTCTCCCTTGTTGCCGGTAGTACCGGCTATTTCTCATGCAACGATATGGAATGTGCATTGAACGGTGGACTTTTGGCTCTATAGCTAAATTGCATTGTGCTTAAAAAGACTTGTGAGGCACTTCCGAGACGAAAGCGGGTGGCCCCGTACTTCCTACTTCCGGTAACCCTAAAATGTTGTTGTTGTTTTTGTTGTTCCCGGAGGCTGGGTAAAAGGCGGGTTACAAATAGTTGAAAGATTCTGATGTTTCATGTAGTTGTAATTTGTTTTCATTTATTTATGATCTGCAATTAATTGGCTGGCAACCAGTTCAGGGTGTACCCCGCCTACTGCCCGAAGCTGGCTGGGATAGGCTCCAGCACCTCCACGACCCTTGTGAGGAATGAGCGGTTAAGAAAATGGATGGATGGATGGATGGATGGATATTTATAGTTTTGATCAGGTCATGTTCAATAAAACATACATGATTAATGTAATTGATAATAATAAAAGTATTGCATTCAATTACCCGTCTATCCATTTTCTTGACCACTTATTCCTCACAAGGGTCACGGGGGTGCTGGAGCCTATCCCAGCTGGCTTCGGGCAGTAGGGGGGGTACACCCTGATCTGGTTGCCAGACAGGCGCAGGGCACACAGAGACAAACAACCATCCACACTCACAAGCACACCTAGGGACAATTTGGAGCGCCCAATTAACCTGCCATACATGTCTTTGGAATGTGGGAGGAGACCAGAGTACCCGGAGAAGACCCACGCAGGCACGGGGAGAACATGCAAACTCCATACGTTCAATTATAAATGTAAATATTCATACTTTTACTAATGCACCAAGATAAAGAAGTTTCTACTATTTTGCAGCATTTGTACTTCTGGGAATGTCTTCCATATAAAAGTAAAATTGGTAGTAAGTACTGTATGAAATCCTTAACTGAATCGAAAATCAATGTGAATCGAATGTGAATTGAATCAGGCCCTTCTGAATCGAATCAAATTGATTTAGGAAAGCCCTAATAGCAGGAGAGCTGCATGATTTTTTTTTGTTGAGCTGGTTCCACCTCGGGGTAATGAGAGAAAATGATACTGTACTATGTGTTCCTCATGTCCAGTCTTCTGTATAATTTTGTTAAAGATTGGAGGTTGAAAATGGAAGCGAGGTATTCACTGCTTTTTTTCTCTGTTTTGACGACTTCATTTTGTTGTTTGGGAGCCTGGCACCACATACTAGGCAAAGCCGGATGATTGGTACATGTGAATCATATTTCATGTTGTCCTACTGATGATGGCCCAACCAGGTCACATTTGGAAGTAAATGTGGTGAAATGAACACACAAAAGATAAACACTGTTCTGTTTTGCATTTTAGGTCTTTACTTAGCATTACACCCCTATATGTTGTTAACAAGCAACTTCTACCGTGCAAGTGTTGCTGTTAAAAATATCAGAATGTGCAGTTAGTGGTTGAAGCCTTTCTGGGGGAATGTATCTGCTCATTAGCCAGACAGTTTTAGTGTCATCCAAACGTGACGGATCAACATGCAGCTTAAGTCCGCCGGGAAGGAAATGTGTGATGCTGTGGCAGACTCCCGTTTCCAATCAAAATGTTCTCATTTTTTGATTCTGTTGACCCAACACTCACGACCGTCTGCTGTGTCTGCCTCATGTTGAACTGTAACCATGCTGGTACGAAAAAAAAAAAATATATATACACATTAGCCATCTTTGACATTTGTTTGGCCGTGCTTCCGTCAGGATGTTGCTGTGGCTGTTGCCACATATGGTTGCTTGTCAGCCAGTTCCCTCAGGTAACCAGCATTACCTTTTTTAAAGATGACTCTAATGAGCATTTAGCAGGGGAAAAAGAAGGTGCCCGGTCTCTCTGTGACTTAATTACAAGACTCTGTCACTGTGGTGACAGCGGTGTGGGGACTGAAAAGGCCTGCATCGTTCCACAGACTTACAGAAGTCGTTAATGAGCTTGTTTTTGCTGTTTGATTGTGTTATTGTCATATTATAATTTACAAACTGCCAGTCGATTTCTGGACGAATCCACGTTTATTCTTTGAGGCTACAGTCATATTTTTAAAGTAACAACTAGAATAGATTTTGCCTTTGCCTTGACTAAATTCACATTAAAGCATACACACTAAAGTAAATTGTCTTGCTAATAGCGAGTCAATAAAATAACTAACTGCTCATTGTGTGCTGTCAGGTACCAGTAAAATAGAAAACACAATACAGAACACAACTAACACCCAGGGGTTAAGTTAGAAAATCACATGGCACCAAATGAAAATGTCACAAAAAGTATATCGTGAAATAAAAATGATCTCATTTCAATTTATCCACCAATGGCATGCCACATGATACACGTCACCACACTTAATTAATATTCATGACTCTTGTGACTGACACTGGGGGGGGTTAGGTCAAACTCGGCGGTCCGTCATGCTAGAGAATGCATGCAAGCAGTCTACGAGCGAGATGTCTACTGAGCTTGACACGACGAGGTAAGGTAGGACTCAGACGCAGGCGTAAGGTAAGCCACCAAGGCAGCAGGTTTATTTCCGGCCAACAGGTGTCTCCTCTCAAGCTGAGAGGAGAACAGGGAAGCAAAAAAGTGGAGAACAAAAAGCCCTCCACTAGGGAGGAAAAAACAGGCAAAAGGTACTGGGGACAACGAAAAGCGCTCCGCTAGGGAGGAAAAAGGGCACAAGGCAAAAGGGGTAACAAAAGGCGCTCCACTGGGGAGGAAAAGCACAAAAACAAGGCAAAAACACTTGGCAACATGAACGAGGACATAAGGACTGTGGGACGCTTCCATGCACTGACTGTGACACTTCGGCACTGAGGGGAGAATGCAGGTGGCTTTTATTGCTGTAGGTGATTGGTGGCAGGTGGTGATAATCAAGGGCGGGGACCGGTAATTATGGAGCGGCAGGAAGGGCAAGTGACCTGGGGTGAGATGAGAGTTAGGGTTTTCAAAGTAAAACAGGAAACATGGATAACAAAACAAAAGCATGGACCGTCACGCCGGTGGCGGCGTGACAGAGCTAAACTTATTAATTCTATCAAATAATGATATCCCAGGTGCCAAAGTCACTGGTATAGATGTTAAAGAACATAATAATGTTCAATTGAAGCGGGCTGGAGTGTAGAGGGCTGAACAAGACGGGAAAAAGAGACGGCCTGATCCAGAGGTAAAGTTACCCCCCCAAAAAAGAGAAAGAAAAACCTCTTTGGGACAGGCGGTGGCCGGGAAGGGAGCAGTATTGTCATCTGTCGGAGCCAACAAAAAATGTTTATGACATATGAAGGTGAAAGGCTTCACCTTGCTGGTGTTAAATTGGTCTTTTGGCTGTCCGCACAAGTTGACCCCCCGTTCACATTTATCCCTCTGAGTTTTTGGCTTCGGGATACAAATAATAATAATAAAAGTCATCCTATGTGGACGGTCGTAGTTTCTTTTTAGAGGGCAAGTCCTTTTTATTTTTTCCCCCCACACAGGGCCAGGTAGATTTGAATAGTTATTCCTTAAGAAATCAAATCACCATTTAAAAACTGCATTTTATGTTTACCTGGGTTAGGTTTTTCCTCATATTTGCATTTGTTTGATGATCGTAAACATTAAAGTGGGGAAACAGTGCAAAAAGAATTTGAGCAGAGGGCAATAATTTTTTTAAGGCACTATAGATGTGATAACAATTTTCAAAGATTTCACTTTGACATTCATTTTCAAATCTTTGTGTTTCCATGCTCCAAAATGCTGTTTACATGTAAATAAACAGTTTGTCTTACACAGAAGTTGCTTTTAGGTTTCACTTCACAAAATGGTGTTTACTCTAATCTCACTGGATTTGTTTTTATTTTTGTATACATTTATCTCAGGCAAGGGTTTTTCTTAAGAAAAACTGAATTTATTAGCAATTACATAACTTATTTCATTTATGTCATCAAGAAAGAGCAACCTTCAAAAAGAAGAAAAATCAGCTAAAGCAAAATGTGTGCGTGTGTGTGTGTGTGTGTGTGTGTGTGTGTGTACCTGCCAACAATTTTGATACAGAAAGTGAAATGATACTGAAAGTGTTCCGTCACTGAGTTATTTTGCTCATTGTCGCTGATGTCATGGAAGGAAGGAGCAACAGTAATGTCTCTTTTATAAAAACATACAGGCTAATGAGTGCCATGTGCCGTACTTTGTCTTCATCCTGGTGTAATGCACGTTATGTCTGAAAGGTCCCGCCGTTGCCTAGCGACAGTGCAGTTGCCCCCGCCGTAATAACCCTTGTCAAAAAAAAAAGAAAGATCTTAACAAGGCAGATATTCTGTGGCAGGCGACACCTCTCTGAGCAACTTTTGCAAGCGTGTTTTAAAAAATGGACCCAGGCATCAAAGACAATTAAAGGGTCAAACTGCACAGTAGTATTCACTATTATTTGGGTTCAAGTGCACCGTACAGTGTAATGTACAGTAGTTCTATGCTTCTTTACTAATTTTGAGATCAATAGAGCCATTATTTGTTATTGTTGTAGTACTATATTTCTGAATGTTCTGAACTCGTGTTTCAATGCCAGTGTCGTTGTCATTACAATAGCATCGTGTGAATGTAGCTCAATTTCACACAGTTAACTAGCGCTGGGCGATATGGCCCAACATTCATAATACAATATCAATTACATCCCTTTTTTTTTTTTTTTCTTCTCGACCTGAAAAATCTGTCCTGCCATTGGTTCAGAGCATTCAAGGGCCAATAGGATATCTTAGATCGGCATGCAGTGAACAAGTCACATATCAGTGAATGTCGTGCAGAAGCACGACACAAGATGCTGCATCCAAAGTCTTATATTAGCGTTGGAATTAATGGTATCGGCATGTTACTTGTTAGTACTCACCAATACCGATACCACTGTTTTAATGCAGTATCGGGGCCTCTGCCGATACCAGTATCGTATCGGAACAACACTAATTAAGGGTCTAAAAATTTTTTAATTAATGATGATTTAACAAATGAATCATTTCTGAATAGGTTTATACACTCCATTACAGAAGCTAAATTGATCAAATAAAAAGTGATAAAACAAACACACTTAGGATAACATTTATTGTGCAAATCTCAAGTCCGAGTGCAAATCTAGTACAAATAAACAATACTGCTGATATTTAATTAAAATCAGTACAACTGTCTTTCAGTTTAGTTTTCCATAATTCATTCAAATGACTGTGTCCTTTCTAGATGAAAGCAAGTGTATTAGAGTTATCAGATCTCAAACATCAAAATTAACAAGCAGCAATAAAAATAAATGTTGCTGGTTGGATAGTTATTATTGCAGAGCCCATATTACTATTTTGCAATGTATTTTCTTCCTCCAGTTAAACTGAAAGTAAAGGTTCTTGTATTTTAAATATTTATCAACATTATTTACCCAACCACCCACTACACTCCTCCACTGAGGTTGCGGCAAGATGGGATTCTTTTAACTTGTGGAAGCATAAACCCACAGTGCGAAGAAAAGTGAAGCCTCCAAAAAGACAACAAAAGCATCAGATGCATTTTCACTCCTAGAGAGGGTACTTCATCACCAAGAATTGCACAGAATTACACTTTCCAATGAGTGTAGTGGATCCAATAGTTGGTTGTGTAATTTCACGCTTGATGGGTGGGTAGACACTCTAGACTCCAACTATTTGTATATAAGCAATTAAAAAGTCAATTTTCAAGGGAAAAAACAAGGTAGTTTATTGTTCATTATAAAGGAAGGTGAACCTTTGCCCTTCCATTGGTCAAAAAGTTTTTAGTATTGTAATAAAATTAATGCAATTCACCCATTTTATCCAAATTTATCATCCGTGTTTTTCCAATTGAGCATAATCACATTTAACGTTTTCTGACTTTATTTTTTTAGTCACTACCAGTGCTATACAATTGTATAATGCAAGCCAGCATATTTACAGTTTATTTAATACACATCTGACAGTTGACTAAAGCATGATGGGGGGAAAAAAAAAAGACACATGCACACAGTCTCTTAGTTTGAGTGCATTATGCAATGTCCTCAGCAACTTTGTAAATGCATTGCATAATGCCAAATGCATTGAATGGGAACACACACACAGGTAAATATAATGTAATAGAAATGTACCAGAAAAAAGTGTGCTTCTCCCTCGCAGGATTGCACCTAAATGAAATGAATTAATGAACTATCATTCAACAGGTTTCCACTGTAATATTGTGATTGCAAAGAACTATACAAAATTTACGCATTGATCCGAGCAGCAATGTCCATGCCACCTTCCTTTATGGGGAGCCGCTGCAGTGTTAGACTTTTTTTTTTTTTTTTTTTTTTTTTTTTTTTTTAAATACATGTTCAAATTCGACATATGATCGCATTAAGATTTTCGGTTGCGAGAGGGGGGGAAAAAGCAATGCGGAAGAAGAGGGCGACGCCACATTCGCCGTCCCCGTTTCCATGGTGACTCGACGAATGAGGGCTCCATTGAGGCGGTCTTTTTTAAGTCTGGTAGGAAGTCCAGGTGCAACTACTTAGTGTTGATATAACTGATTGGAATCAGCTGAACTTGAACCGAAAACGCAGAGTTCCCTATCTGAGGGTATGTAAACTCGTTGTTCAGGGTTATGCCAATGTCAGACTACGCGATTTTTTGTCTTACACGACAGTTGCGCTGTCACATTACACGACAAATTCGCTCCGTGTCGTGGACGGGGCGTGTAGTCACACTACACGTCTGAACGCGACAAGACACCAGCCGATCATCGTGTGTTGCCTTGCCAAGAGAGACGCGTCGGCCACTGTTTGTCGGGGAGGTGGGACAAAAAAAAAGAAAAAGAGGCAAGGACAGGGAGTGTTTGTGTGAATGGAGCACGCATGGGACAAGTGTGATGTGAGCGCATTGCTTGCGTTCCCTGCTGCGCAATAGTGTTTAAAATATGATTTAGTAGCCAACATTGTATTTTAATTTATTTAGGCCTATATGCGCCGGGGTAATTATAGCTGATTTTGTTAATTAATTTGCGGGATGACATCTTCTTTTATTATTTTATCAAACACTGAAATATTATATTGTTTGAGTATTTTTTACTGCTTCATTTATTCATATTTGACTTGTTTTAGTACGGTGCATTGGATTGTAGGCCACTCACTCCGAGGGGGGAAACTTTCAAGTGAGAGCGGGTGACAGTTACCCCGGGTTTTCACTGGATGCGGTTGCGGTGCGGTTGCGGTGCGGTGCGTCTTGACTGCGTGCTCCGGACGGGTCAATTTTTTTGTCAATCCACACCGGCTCCGCACAGCTGCGGTCCGGCAGCTCCGTCGCCGCCCACTTCCCAACGTGTCTCGCGGGACCGCGCGCGCGCGATCATGTGGCATTTCACAACGAGAGGTGGACTTCTTTTGATTTAA
The DNA here is from genome assembly GCF_051991245.1 of Festucalex cinctus. Lineage (NCBI taxonomy): Eukaryota > Metazoa > Chordata > Actinopteri > Syngnathiformes > Syngnathidae > Festucalex > Festucalex cinctus. The sequence continues at coordinate 46,039,441 of NC_135411.1, forward strand.
CCTTTTCTTCTTCTTCTGCTATGAGATTCCATGCAGCATCCTTTTTTTGGTTGTCCTTGTAAAGTATATTAATAACGAGAGTCGGGTCAGTGCGGGCGGTAGTTGAGTGGTTAGCACGTCCGCTTCCCAGTTCTGAGGTCTCCGGTTCGAGTCCAGGCTCGGACCTTCCTGGGTGGAGTTTGCATGTTCTCCCCGTGCCCGCGTGGGTCTTCTCCGGGTACTCCGGTCTCCTCCCACATTCCAAAGACATGCATGGCAGGTTCATTGGGCGCTCTGAATTGTCCCTTGGTGTGCGTGTGAGTGTGGATGGTTGTTCGTCTCTGTGTGCCCTGCGATTGGCTGGCAACCAGTCCAGGGTGTCCCCCGCCTACTGCCCAGAGCCAGCTGAGATAGGCGCCAGCACCCCCCGCGACCCTTGTGAGGAATAAGCGGTCAAGAAAATGGATGGATGGATGGATGGGTCAGTGCGGGTCCACTCTTTATTTCTGTCTTCCGCGTCCGGCTGCCGCTCAGTACGGCAAGCGAGACGGGCACAACAAGCAATCGCGAACATCAAACTCACAATACATTACAGTCCTTATAAAAAGGATGTGCCGTGTCATATATTATTTTGTGGTTTTCCACCTCCAATATAAACCTCTCCTCGTCCATGTTCGCTGGTGTCTAAACCGTGAATGAGCACATGGCCCGGCGACGCCCACGTCACGTTTTGCTGAAAAACTTGCGAAATAGGAGCTGGCGAGTGTTTTATTCTGAAAGGTAACCGGAAATTTATTTTGAAACTGCCTCGGTCTTCCTGTCCCGCTCGATGTGTTTTGTGCTAGCTTGCCATTTGCCGGAGGCCTACCGCTGCGGCGTCCGGCAAAAATAGAAAATAGGTCTATCCTTGCGGAAGGCTTGCGGCACGCCGCAGGCCTTCCGCAGTCGACACGCAACGCACCCGCAAGCGGTGTAAACTGCACCATTCGAATGAATGGAATCTAATTGCTTGCGTCGCCGGACCGCACCGCAACCGCACCGCAACCGCAACCGGTGAAAACCCGGGGTTAAGGCGGCGAGGCCTGGCCCGACTATATGAAAATGTGATCAATCCTCACTAAATATGTGCCCATCTTATATGCCCAAATTTCTGAAATTATTAGAACAACAGTCACAATATATTTTGGTCCTCTATTCACGTCGCCGTTGCCTGACGGGTTGCACGGATGCGTGCGCGCTCCATGCAGCCGCAGCGCTGCAGCGGGGCGCTTTTTTTTTTTTTTTTTTCCCCCTCGAGATGCACCTGTCTGGCCCCATCCCATGAAATATCCAGGGGATAAATAAATAAATACATGTATACATCAATAAAAAGAGCTATAAAGTGCTGTTCAGTGTGTGATTGACGTTTCGCTCCCTCTCGCTATTGGTCAATGCTGTGGAACCAAACGGACGACGTTGTAGGTATGTCACATTATGCGTCAAGACGAGCAAAAATTCTACTTTCGTCGTGATGGTCGTGAACCGTCCCGGACAACAGGCGACCAGTCGTTGAACGTGTCACACTACACGGGCGACGCTACGTCAAGACAACCCAAAATCGTTTACGACATGCCCCGTTTGTCCGCGCCACGTCAGTCGGGCTGAAATCGGGCTGTTTTCGTGTAGTCTGACATCGGCATTAATCTCACAGTTTGTTGAACCTGCTTTGTGAAATACACCTGACATCGATTGTGTGGTGTTGAGGGCCAAGCATAATAAGTAGAATTTCCAGTAAACCTTTCCAGGCTTGCTGAAAAACAAGCCAAAAAATGTGAATGTGTTTATTTAAACTAGGGAACTATTCGTTATGTAAAACATGTCACTATCGTATCTCAAGGCACTAGGGTTGCACTATTTTCAATGGATACGATAAACCAAAAATTTAGAAAGTGCTGATATCGAAAACAGATAAGCCAATAATTGTTTTAAAAATTAACTTGAATACAAATATACTTTTGATTCCTATAAGTGTAACATGTACAAATACATTGAAATATTGTGTAAAGAACCATGAAGCTGGATTTTATCTCTGCTTCAAAGACAAGTAAATCGTTTTGAGTATGCAAAAAAAAAACAGTCATGTTTTAAAAATGCAACAAAAACTATGAGGGTAACTTTTTGGGGAGACACAGTCAGTCGCCATGATGCATCTTCTGTCAACACGAGCTTGCGCGCATTATAACATCACAAATATGCGACACTACTATAGGAGAGGAGAGGGGTTGAGGAGTTGGGCATAGATAAGCAAAATGATCAGTCCACTCCACATTCACTATAATAGCACCAGAGGAAGTTGAAAATCCTTGTGGATTACGCAAGTCACATGTATGGGAACATTTTGGCAACTTGGGTTGAAATTAGTCCTCAAATTAATTATAAAACAAAAAAAGAAAAAAATAGGATTTTCTTCTCCTTGTCCCAACACCGTCATTTGACGTCAAGGAAGCTGGAAACGTACTCATCGTAACATGCCGCCTATGCTCAGGCTAACTTCAAAATTAAGCTTGCCAAATAATGTATTGACGGCAATGCAATAGCCTTACTAAACTTTTACTTTGGAGTTGGCTCACGTTGTGGCGTAACGGCGAACTTGACTTAGCTTTGACATTTCTGATTTCGTTATCGTAGTTTTTATTGACATTACATAGTTGCGACCAATATCAACACAACGCTATCCCGAACTCATATTAAATCACTAATTTAGAACACCAAGAAACTGCTCGTTAATTGTGCCATCATTGTATGGTACGGCACAAATGTCTGACGTTAGTGGCTAGCTGCTAGCTTTTAGTATTAGCAACGAGGGCCCTGGCCTAACAGTAAATGAGTTTACACAGCTGGTACCTTGTTTTTCAATATTATGGATCAAGGCTATTTGGTAATTCACTCTCTATGTTTAAAGGAAGGGTATGTGCCTTGCACTTTGAGGTCTTTTTCATTATTTAAACAAAAAAGATAAACAGAACTTTGTCTTCATTTATTTTATAAAACACTTTTACTCATTAAAAAACAAACAAACAAAAAAACCTTTCAACTCAAAATTTCAATTTTTTATTTTTCTGATCTGAAAACCGATCTGATCCGTGACTGATGTTGCCTGCGGTTGAATATTGTGCTCCAGACGGTTATGTGTCACCTCTGTTAAGAGTCCCAGATTTAGGTGGAAATGCAGTGCGTGCGTGGTGCTGAGCTGACCCGCCAGTGAGCTGAGCTGGCTTTGCAAGATGCAGGTGATGGGCTTCACTTTAACCTAACAAGTGGTGGCTGTAACGTGTCTCCTGGAATTGTGGCGGATTACTATGGCTCGTCGTTATAATTGGTTAGATATTTTGATTGTAATGGATCACCATTTCTTCACTGCTACACTCGAAAGTAGGCATCGTCTGGTGTCCATGGTGTTGTTATACTGTATCTTCTGATTGACTGTTGATGGTTGATATGTAGGGAAGGGTACCGAAGACGTGACCTTTTGTGGTATGGACCGATTTGGGTTGGTACTACCGCACACTGATTCACGTAAAATCAAACGGTGCCATGCATGTTTCGGTTTGGACACTCGTCTTTCTAAGTTGTGACTGTGCAGGAATCGAAGAGTTGATGATTTACCATGGTGCACCTGAATGTAACATTGTAAGTACACCAGCGTACTGACGTCACCCACTCTCACTGGTTTTCACACGCTAAAAAATAAATTTCTTGGAGAGAGAGGGGGGGGGGGGGAGGGAGAGGGGGGGGAGAGAGGGAGAGGGAGAGGGAGGGGGAGAGAGGGAGAGGGATTCTAACAGTATCGGTTCAGATGTGAAAGGTACCCATCCCTATTGATATGGGGTCATTTTGACAAAATGTCTTTCCTTATTTGCCAGAGGGTTGATTGAACTGTCATTTACCAACCTCTCAACTAACACAGCTATTTCACGGAAGTTCCTTTCTCACAGAGAGTCCACAAAATTACGCAACACCCAGCATTTACAAGGTTCCTTGCTTTACAACTGGGATCCGTTCTTGCAGAACGCGCCACTCTATCACTAAATTCAAAGAAAATTCAGAATTGTAGAAAATAGAAAACAATGAAATGTAAGACAGTAAATGGTAACTGATGATGAGGGAACTTCACAGACCTGTTTGAACTAATCCTGTCTTTCTTACTGTTCTGATACACAATGAACTATTTTACACAGCACTAGAAAAATATGCACACTCCCAAGGAATGCTCACTGTTGTCACTGTACTTACTGGTTTTCATTGAATTCTTTCATATAATGGTAGGCTTTTGTGAGGTTGCGACTTGCGACCAGTAATTACACATATGTGTGCTGTATGGTAGTGGTGAACTCGACTCTCTTCGCAGAAGCAGCAGTTCAACACATAGTGAACAATTCTTTAGAAAAGAGGCTTCAAGTTATTTAATGCCTCTTTCAGTTTAAATTTACTATGAAAGTAAACATACTGTATGTCGTATATCTCAAAGGACGCTCTTGCAATTGACCTTTCGCATAAGCTCCGCCCCCCTTAGTTACTGTTGCTAGTCCGTCAAGCTTGGTGACTCCGACAGCACAAGCCGTGATGGGAAGACTTACACCGGCGTGTATTAGTGATTTCTTTTGGAGCAATACCAGTGCAATATCCTCCAGATCGAGGCAAAAAGGTTTACAATATGCAGTGGAGGGTTATAGTCATAATATTAAATTAGCCATTTAAAAAAAAAAAAAAAAAAAAAAAATTAGCCAGCTAAGGGGAAACACGCACGCTAAATCTGAGAAAACCCCATGACCTATACTTCAGATGCAACCAGCACAGCATTATGGACCAGTCGTGCTCTTGAACTGCCAGGTAAGTTTTCTTACTTATATTAGTCTAGTATTGTTAAAATATGAGGATTACTGTTAGGTCAGGAAGTTAGCTAAACCTCGGTGTTTATAGCTAGCTAAACATTAGTGGGGTTTTTTTGTCTTTGAAAGCATCAGATCAGTCATTGTTATTCTTTGTCCATCATAAAAAAAATATTTATGTCACCCTAGCCATGGATGTAGTTAAGGTTATATGGCTGGTTGGGATACTCCGGAGACGGGTGTCCGTTCACAAAATGCTGCATGAAAAATGAAAACAAGATAAGCTCGGGGCACTTATTAGGACGCTAAGTTTTCCAAAATTGACGAAGCTTTGTGTTAACGTTAGCTCGCAACATTTAGACAAATGCAAAAGCTAACAGAAGACATTAAACTAACATTAACCACTGACTGAACAAGTTTAACTTAGATGACAATGACATTCTAGTAATATATATTATTCATTAATAGTAACTACAATAACTTTGATATCGTTTTGTGAGTTATTGCCCCGAAAGCAAACTACACTACAGCTAGCTATTAGCCCGATAGAGTTAGCATAGTCTTACCTTAGCACAGTCCGATTTACATACTCCGTAGGCACACCGCTTCATCATTTTGGAGGTCCGGAGCTTGTTAATGGTTGTCACTCTTCTTCCGTAAAGTTTTATGGTGGTTAGCAGTCTCGTAAGCCATCAAATAAAATCAATCAGACTATGGACGTCATCGAGAGCTGAGTAAAGCGTGACGGACTATGCTTACATAGCAACGGTTGCTAAATGTGTGATTGGTCAATGCTCGTTTGGGAGGCGGAGTTTGCGAAAGGTCAATTAATACATTATCCTGTCCTTTTAATTTTCCTGTGTGTTTTATTTGTAGCTGAGGATGATGTGGGGCAGTCGTCTTTACTCATACAAACATTTTTTCAGTAATATTCAACAATGTATATTACATGTAGGGCTGCACAATATATCGAAAAAATATCGATATCGCGATATTGTCCCTTGCAATATGCATATCGCAAAGGCATGCAATAAGTTTTATATGGAATTTTACGCATTTTATATGAATTTGACCAGTCAGATGCTAACTAAAATGTGCATCAATGTGCATTCAATAGTTGAAAATTATCAAGACATAATTACAATTAATTAACTAAGATCACATTAAGGTTACTTATTTTGCCACATGAAAAATGTTTTTCTTTCATTAGGTAATAAAAATGTAATTTCTTTAGGTACATGTTAAATATCGCAATAATATCGATATCGCTATGTTCAGCAAGTATATCGCATATCGCATGATTTTCCAATATCGTGCAGCCCTAATTACATGTATTACACTTTGCAAGTGAAAGTATTTCTAGAAACAAAATAAAAGGATTTGGGAGGATCTCATGGGTTGCGTAAACACAGAATTGGGGAATCAGCTGGATAACAGAATAATCTTTTTCTTATTTACCATAGACTCCCCACTATGCATTCAGTGCTGTTTTGGTAAGCAATAAATAGACTCAACTTTGAACTCTTGTGAAAAATATCTTGTATGTCTCACACCACGGTTGTCATGTTTTGGGTTTTAGGATCGTTTTTTTGGGTTTGCTTTTGGTTCCATTGTGGTTTGTTTTATCTCCTTACATCTTTGTCTCTTTAAGTGTGATCTTGTCCACTTGTTCTTGTCTACCTTCCCTCTTGTGTCAACCCATCAGTGTCCCCAGCCATGTGTGCCTTGTCCAGGTGTCACTTGTTATGTAATTGGTTGGCGTGTATTTCATTGCCTGTTTTCGGTTCAGTTCTTGTTGGTCCATTGTTGTTGTTTTCCCACGTCGTTGCTGCCATTGTTCCGCTACGTCTTGTCTCGTCTTGTCTTTTTTTCGTCTTGTTTTCCCCTTCTGGACTTTGTTGTTTTGGAATCCCAGCCTTCTACCTCATTTTGTCTCATCGTTTTTGTTCATTAAAATCCTTTTTTTGGACTTCATTGCTCTGCCTCCTTGTTTGTTTACCTGCACTTGGTTCCACCACCACACCTCCACGTGACAACGGTGAGGTTGTTTCATCTGGGGTTTTTTGTCAATTCCTGTTTTATTTTGAAGATCCTGATTTTCCTTTCATTTCAGGTCACTTGCCCGTCCTCATGTGGTGTCAGTGTCAACCCTGATACCTGATTTTGTCCACCTGTTTCCCATTACCCTCATGTGTTAAATGGGCTATATGCCACGGAAGAGGCTGGACTGTTCTTGCACATCAATTTGTTTCCGGTTCGGTTTGCGACGTGTGAGTGCGTCACAATACTTGTGCTTCCGACTTTGTGCCCCTGCGTTGCGCGTTCGCAACCCGGACCGGAAACAAATTGATGTGCAAAAAATAGTCCCGCCTCTTCAGTGGAATATACCCCATAGTCTGCATCTCCCCTATCTTGTGCCTAAGTGTTTTGTCACGACCACTAAGACCCCGTCGACACGAAAGCCCGTTTTAATATATCCGCATAAGTTTCTTACCATTTTGAGCGGTTCGTCCACATGGCGGCGAGGTATCGGAGCTTGAAACCGATCACTTTTGGAACCGGGCTCCAGAGTGGAAAGAGTTTGAAACGCGCCCCGTACGTTCCAATGTGGAAACCATATGCGGGATACTCTTCCAGTGGTTATGTCTCGCGTGACTGCGCGCGAACCGCCAGTCTGTCAACAACAATGGCGCATAGCCATGTTGTAGTCATTTTTCGCAACCTCCTTAGCTTGGGTATGCTTTTACAGCAAAATATTTTGCATGATGTTATTGTACTTGAATCACCCGGCATTGTCACTTCTCCTGTGTTCGTCTCACTGTCTCACAAATACCTTGGGCTGTGCCTGGACAATAAACTGGACTGGACAACACACACCAGTCACCTGTACAGGAAGACACAAAGCAGGATGTACTTCCTGAGGAGACTGCGTTCTTTCAGCATCTGCAGCAAACTTTTGAAGATGTTTTACCAGTCTGTGGTTTCAAGTGTTCTCTTTTACACCGTGGTGTGCTGGGGGGGCAGCATATCCAAGAAGGACTTTCACAGACTGGACAAGCTTATCAGGCGGGCCGGCTTTGTGGTCGGCATGAAGCTAGACTTTCTGGTGACAGTGGCAGAGAAGAGAACTCTGGACAAACTGCTGGATATTATGGACAATACCAGCCACCATCTGCACACTGTCATCAGCATTCAGAGGAGCCTGTTCAGTAGAAGGCTGACGCTCCCCAAGTGCCGGACCAACAGACTAAAGAACCCCTTTGTCCACCGTGCCATTGTACTCTACAACTCCTCACTTGTAGCGTGCATTTCACTTCACAAATATGGTACTTTACTGTACTTTAATTTATTTAATTCAATCTACGGTGTAATAACCTTATTTATTTATTGATTGAATTATGTATTATTATTATCATTATTATTATTATTATTCTTATTATTATTATTATTATTATTATTATTATTAATTCAATGTCTGGTGTAGTAACCTTATTTATTGATTGATTGAATTATTTTTTATTTTATTATCTGTTCTCATTGCTGCTGGACATGTAAATTTCCCCCAGAGGGAGCCATCCCAAAGGGATCAATACAGTCAAGTCTAAGTCTAAGTCTGATCTGTATATATTACTGGATAGCCCAGAAATGAATAAACGCAAACGTTAACTTTTATAAAATGAATAACCTACAGGGGCGGCACGGTGAACGAGTGGTTAGCATATCCGTCTCCCAGTTCTGAGGACTCCGGTTCGAGTCCAGGCTCCGGCCTTCCTGGGTGGAGTTTGCATGTTCTCCCCGTGCCTGCGTGGGTCTTCTCCGGGTACTCCGATCTCCTCCCACATTCCAAAGACATGCATGGCAGGTTAATTGGGCGCGTCGAATTGTCCCTAGGTGTGCTTGTGCGTGTGGATGGTTGTTCGTCTCTGTGTGCCCTGCTATTGGCTGGCAACCAGTCCAGGGTGTCCCCCGCCTACTGCCCAGAGCCAGCTGAGATAGGCGCCAGCACCCCCCGCGACCCTTGTGAGGAATAAGCGGTCAAGAAAATGGATGGATGGAATAACCTACAGTTAGTCAAGTCAGTCTAACCCGTCCAATCAGTCTCCCAGTCAGCCAGCCAGCCAGCCTTTAGGCAAGTTCATGTAGGCAGGCTTCAAGTTGCCTGAGAGGAACACAAGTCTGTCTTGTTGAAACCATACCATTTCCACACTACACTACCCGATTTATTAAAAGCCAACAGCCTTAAACCTGGGTGTCAAGATGGACAGTGACTTTAAAGTGGACCGGCCGCTGTTGTCAAATACAGCTTTTTTCATCTTAGACAGTTGGCTAAGGTAAAAAATCTCATATCTCAGCAGCACTTGGAATTGGTAATCTATACCTTTGTTACATCTCGGCTGGATTACTGTAATGCACTTTATTTTGGAATCAGCCAGTCCTCCCTGCAGCATCTCCAGCTTGTCCAAAATGCTGCTGCTCGTCTCCTTACTGGTGCCCATAAGAGGGAACACATAACCCCTATTCTGGCCTATCTTCACTGGCTGCCTGTGAAATTTAGAATCAACTTTAAGATTCTTCTATTTGTTTTCAAATCTCTCAATGGTCTTTCCCCACCTTATCTCGCCGAGCTCTTGCACCCCTACACACCTGGCCGGTGCCTCAGGTCAGCAGACCAGACTCAATTGGAGGTGCCGAGGGCTAAGGAGAGGCTTAGAGGAGATTGTGCTTTTGCTGTTGCCGGTCCCTCCCTTTGGAACGACCTTCCACTAAATATTGGGCAATCCCCCTCGTTATCCTCTTTTAAAACACATCTTAAAACACATCTGTATTCTTTGGCTTTTGGCGCACCATGAGACTTGTTCTTGGTGTTTTGTGGTGTGTATGAGTTTGATGTTTAGTCTCCTTATTTATGTATTTATCTCTTTATTCACTACTTATTTATTTACTGATGTAAAATGTATTTACTTGAAAAAAAACTTGTATTGCACTTCAAAATGTTTGCTTTGTTCTTGTTTACTGCAAAACTGATATTTATGTTTATGTACAGCACTTTGTATACAGCAATACTTGTTCTTAAAGCGCTTTATAAATAAAGTTGAGTTGAGTTCAAACTGTTCAGAAGTTACGGTGATTTAGAAAAAAAAAAAAAAACGTATCGGAAAAAACGTGTTCGTATCTGAGGGATAATTATGTTCACTTGCTTGGGCAAACCAAGCAGAATCGACGGTGGCCATGGTTATTGTTGTTGTTGTTGTTGTTCAGACTGCGCACTCGTGGGAGGAAGCAGAAATACAGAGGAAACTACAACGGCTTCGATTAACCAAAAATGGTGCAGGGCTGAAACCGTTTTCACCAGAAAAGGCGATTACGGCTCAATATCTATTTATCGACCAGCTCTACTTTGAAGACCCCCTTTTATTTTATCACTCAGTTCCTAGACCCCAATATTAGATTTGGCAGAGTTATCTTTTGTTGAATTACAGTTATAATCTTTAATAAATAATATACAAGTTTCCTCCTGTAAATGTCATTAAGCCTATAATTTTAAGGCAAGTTGTAAAATGTCTGAAATCCTCATTTTTATGTTTAACAAAATTAAATAATCATAAAACAGGCTGTTTCTACAAAGTACTATCTCAAATGTTCCCTAATTTGGATAGTGTAAATGTGTAGGATTGTATGCAGAGGAACATTTCTTGGGAGGAGTAATATGGCGGCCTCGCGGGTTCCATTGTTTTGGCCGATCGGCCATTAACTCCCTGTGGCAGCGCTACTGCGCCACTCCAGATTTGGCATATATATATTACAGCTGTTAAACGTCTTCAGCGTCGTCTTTTGGACACTCGCATGTCTTGAAACTTTTATGCCTGTACAAGATTCATTTGGGGAACTTACGTGTGAACAGGGCCTAATATCCCATCTACAGTCTGTTAGTGCTGTCACTAACAAGTTTTTTTTTTATTTTTTTAATCCTGTCACCTATCAATTATTCCATCGATTAATCGACTAATAGCCCTGCCCCCCCACAAAAAAAAGATTAAAAAAAAATAATTTTTTTTCCCTTTTTTTATTTTTTTATTTTTTATTTTTTTTCCTACTAAGGTTGAACCTGAGTTGAATTTGGTTGATGTAAATACTCATTGTTCCTTATCTTCTGCATACATATGCACATATTACACAAACCAACAAAATTATCCTATGCTAAACGATTAACAATCGCCATTAGCATTAGCGCTGAATAAACTCGAATCACGTACTTATTGTACTTTTCCTGAAAATCACTTCATAGTCCAACATAATGAAAAATCCTATTTTATCACAATATTAATGCACTTAAATAGCGCTTGATCTTCATCATATGTTTACTAAGCCTGACATATTTGCTTGTCTCGTTCAAGCATATTGAGTTGTCGAAGCCTACAATGGCCATTGATGCAGCATACTAATGGTACCGCACTCGCGCACAGAATGTTATGCTCCAAGATCCCATCACCCTGGTTCCATCCCATTCAAATCCAATTACGTCCGAAGTGAGTTCATTTCTACCGCCAGTGTCCGTGCAAACACCCTTTTGTCTGTTGTTAAGTGCATTTTGTGTCAATTTGGTTTGGTTTTTGCACATTTGGTGGCGTAAAACTGGAGTATAATATTCCTTACTGTGCTGAATGGCCTCACCTGCATGCTACTTGGAGGAGTGAGATACAAAAAAACTCACAGCATCCGGAACAGTCTTGCTCGATGTTTAACAGCAGTAGATACCACCTTCCTGTTGCTGATGCATGTAGGGCCACCCGCCATGTGTCTGGCCAGCGGGAATAATTTCATTAAAGCTCTTTTATTTATTTTGCGATTTTGATGCGGATTGTTTTGTTACAAACATAAGACATATGGCAATGTTAATTTTCTTCCCTTTCAGTCTAAAGAGACCGCAAACAAACCCTAAGAAGCATCTTAGATAGTAGGGGTGAATCGGAGTCCGTCAGCAATAAGTGTCTGTGCGGAACACGAAATATTTGTTCCGGGCGTCCCGGCAACTTCCAGGTGCTGGCAAATATGTTTTTTTAAAATGATTAAAATAGCTTTGACACATGCATTTTTGCGTAGGCCTAAATTTGTGGTCGACCCAACCAACTTGGTCGACTTTTCTTCCCAGTCCTAGTCTCGGTCCACTGCCTTGCTTTTCTTAGTCTCATGTGAGATTTTGTTGTTGTAACTTACATAGCCACTCTTTAGTATTCAGTTTAGGAGTGCCTTTTGTTGTTTTGTTTGAAGCTTAGATATCCTCCCTTTTAGAGCCCATTTAGTTTAACCTTTTCATAGCCTTTGTTTTGTTTCCCCTTAGAGTGAGAAGTTTTTTGTTGAATAAACCTCTGCCTTGACGGCCAACCTTATTTGCACCTGTGTCCTGAATTGCCACAGCATGTCAATATGAACGGAGATAATTACCTAATACGTTTTTTGATAATTGTCTATTTCTAGGGAGGCGTTTATCTCAAGTGGATGATGTACCTGGTGACCCCAGTGTCTATTAGAAGGAACATGACGTGGTAAATGTTGTCAGTTGAAGACAATAATTTGGTTAAGGCTTGTACTAAATTAACTCATTCACTCCCAAAAACGTATTTATACGTTTTTAGGTTTTTGTTTGCTAGAGATTTTGTATGAAGGCTTTGATGCAGTTTCTGACCTGAAGTGGTCGCTTAAAGCGATGGTAGTTATTACCAAAAAAAAAACAAAAAAAAAACGGCCAGCCGGTGGCAGCAAAGTATAAGAGATCAACCAGGTCCATGTTGCAACAAGCTCTTTTTCCAAGTATTTTCAACAGGTTTGTGAATAATGATGAAACTTTGCTAATTCGAACGCTAATTCTAACAGATAAAAAAATATTTTGTATTTTTTATTATTTATTTATTTATTTATTTTTCTAATGAAAGAAGAGACACATTTTTCTATTGGTAAGTTGGTAAGTTCCATGTTTTATAGCAATATAACATGAAAATGGTTGGGAGTGAATGAGTTAATGTACTGTATTCAGACCCATAAAAGGTAAGTTCCTCAATATGAAGTGACATTAAAGAGATATCACGTGATGTACATCTTCTGTTATTAGCATCTTATCTGAAAGGGAAATAGCAAGGATGACATGATTGGGCGGGGAAATGAAAGAGAGGGAAAAAATTCTGGAGCTAAATGTCAGATGGTGTTAATAAGGAGCACATTACATTATTCGGTGATTCTTTGTGTGTGCATGTGCGCGCGTGCGCGCGTGTGTCCATGCGCACTTTATTCAAGGGAAAGCTAGTTTAAACAAGCACAAAAGGATGATATCTTCCAGATAATAGTGAAAAAGTAATAAAGAAACCACTGTCCTTGCTTCGATGTGAATTCATTGCAGTGGGTTTTGTGTACTATTACAAATACTGTGTAACCATTGAAGCGGGAACACTGTGTATTCCGTGGAACAGAGCTTTTGTGTGTGTGCATGCGTGCACCCGTGCGTGTGTGCGTGTGAGCTCATAATGGGCTTCGCCTTTCTGTGCTTGGGTAAATAAGCATCTACAAAATGAAAGGCCAGCGGCATTGATTCAGTGACTCGTCGGGACTCAACGCACATAATCACTCTTGTTCAGTTTGCCATGACATGTTTTCTTAGACATGTCATGATAGAATCTTTTTTTTTTTTTTTTTTTTTTACATTTTTAGCCAGCAATGCAAGAATAGATTCCGACAGGAGTTTGTCACGCCAACTCTGAGCCTACAAATGCTGAAAATTCTTCCTAGCAGGAGGAGCCGTTGTTTTTAAAGATCTCTAGAGATGTCCTCCCCTCCTGACCGCCCACTATACACCTACCATACCTCTTAGGGGAGTGAGTGAGTGAGAACAGGGGAGAGAGGGAGAGGGAGAGAGAGAGAGGGAGAGAGAGAGGGAGGGAGGGAGAGAGAGAGCAAGAGAGAGAGAGAAGTTGAAATGAGCTTGTTGAGGTGTCAGGAAACGTTAAGAGAGGGAGAAAATAAAGTCATGACGGAGACTAAGGTCTGTGCATGAAAAGGTGGCCAGTGTGAGAGTTGTCTGCTGGCACTGAACAGCAAGTGGAGTCCAGTGATTGTTTGTTTTTTTGTTTGTTTGTTGTTGTTTGTTTTTTTAAAATAGTGTTTTAATGAACTGGGAAAAAAACAAAACAACTGAAAGAGCGGACTAAAAGCGCTGGGCTGCCTGAGGGATGGAGGTGAACTCTAAGAAGCATCGCTTCCGAAAGGGTCGCAGCGCCACTTTCAGCATTGACGGCTTCAACATCACCATAGGTAAGACTTTATGTGCACGTCACATTCGAGACCGCCACTCAACTCGGTGCATTAGTCCATTCGGCTGAAGTTGATGCTTGCCGCTGCGCTGCGAGCCCTCCATGGAAACAAGCGAGCTTTCAAACTGCCACTGACGTCACCTGGGATTCATGTTATTGTCCTGACAACCCGAATGTGGATGAACTTATGTGCTTTGGCAGGAGAAAATAGAAAAACAAACCAATGATGTGGTTCAATGTGGCATCAGCTCTAAAGGAGGGTGTTTTGCAGTTTTGTCACACGTGGCACTTTTGCTGTTGGCAAGCAAGACATGATGCATTGCTGTGAAGTCATCTTGCTTGCATTTGTGGGGGAAAAATAGGTGTGTCAAGGTTCCAGGACTGGTGATCTTTTTTAAGCTGAGTTTTCTCCTTCCACCGGCAAGTCGGCAAAGAGTGTTTGCTTTGTTCAGTGAGCGAGAAGAAGCAAGAGGTGTAGTAGGACAACAGCTTGGCTGCTCACAATGCCCTGAGCATCGGATGGAACTTGGCTGAGAAGAACATGACATGAATCTCGCTACTGACCTGAACTTGACAATGTGGAATTCACCTCCTCTTTTCCAAGCTAATCAAGGGAGGAATTTTGAGGACGTCTACGACATCAAGATGTCTATGAGCTGCGGAGGATTCTGGAAGAATCTTTAAAGGACTTGATGAAGGCGTGGCAGATAAGGCTGGAAAAGTGTGTTCAACCCGAGTGGGATTAGTTTGAAGGGGAACACTTGTAGTTTGTGTTTGAAATATATATATATATATATATATATATATATATATATATATATATATATTCATAGCAGTTGTAGAACTTCACTCTCACACCCCGTATGTATGTATTGTATGATACCACTTATGTATCTATTGTTGAGGCGGCTGACTGGAGCTATGGCTGTAAGGTGGTCAATGCCTGTTGTGGCGGCAATCCCTGAAATCGTTGGTTGACACTAGGGATGTAACAATACCGGCAATATCGTGATATTGTCATATTAAAACTTCCACAATATTGTCGTCGTCATGTTCACGATATTTGAAAGCTACACATCTGTTCAAAAAGTCAGGTTGATTTCCATTTGTGCAGTTATAGCACCCAATGGTGGCTAGTTTTTTTTATTTTTTTATGCAGTTTAATTTTCATTAGCTATGTTTTGGCCATTCTATGTTGAAAATACACTAATTGTCAGATGAAGGGATTGTAAAATGCTTTGAAGCGAGTCAATATGTGGAGGAACTCAATGTGGGCTGCATTAGCGATTAAGTGCCTCAATATTTAAGTGTTATTAGACATTGAAGGTCGTTTATATGTATTGCTGTTCTGTACAAAAGCACAATATTGTGCTTTTTTTAGTATGAGCTAATTTTTTTTACCAATATTGTGACCTTTTTTAAATATCGCCAACCTCCCCACAATATCGTGATAATTATCGTATCGTGACCTTCATATCGTGATAATATCGTATTGTGATATTTGGATATCGTTACATCCCTAGTGGACAACAGTGGTAAGGGATGCGATCATGAAGGCCTTTGTGAGTGAGCTGATACCAGCTGGCTAATCGGAACACAGCTTTGGCGACTTCCAAGGTAAAAACTCTGTCATGGCAGTAGTTCGGTGAGGTCATTGAAAATGACTTCCGGACGGTTTTGAGGAATGAGTGAGCTGAGGCTAATCCAAACTGACTGGAGCCGAGAGGCAGGGTACACATTCAAACTGAAACACCAAAAATGTGAGGCAGGTGTGCTAACCATTTTAGCCCTTTGTGCTGCCTTCAGTATATTTGTTCAAATCAGAAAGTACTACAACTCTTGGAGATATGGTAAAAGATATCTCGCAAAGAGGATGCAACAGGTACCCCACTTAGAAGCCATAAACACAACTCAGAGATTTTATAGTCTCACGTAAATTCACTTTCGGTTCACATGTGAGTAGAGCTCAAAATCCGCTCTTGTCACTTGTGGCCTACATTTCAATGCAGTGCTTTCGGCAAGTATGGACAGTTGCCATGACAACTAAGAAGAATCACAATCAGTGGCTTCACTGGGCCAAGGTTCTCGGTGCACGCGGTTCGCCAATCACCACCTTTGAAGCGTGACTGTGAAGCACCTCTTCCTCATTGCCCCTCATGTCCAGTGCTTTGTTAAATGTAGAGTTGAGCTACTGATGTTTGGACTCCCAGCTGTAGGGATTTGTTGCAAACCAATCTAGTTAGTGCTGCAGTGTTTCTATTGATGATACACCGCCATGTAACCTAGCCCATCAGGGTATAGAATTTTTTTATTTTTCCGTGCTTCTAAGAATTATTTCTAATCTTCTTTACCTTAGTAAGTTTTGTTTTTGCCGTATGAATGTAACAAGTAAAGCTTTAACGCATGTGATGTCTAGTGGTTGTATGACAAGAAAAGATGTTGTGCAGTTGCGTGTAGTTATTACAGGCCGGAGAACGTGTGTGGGTTTGCGATGTTGATGAAAAGCAGATCTTGGCTCAAAAAAGTTTGGGCACCCCTTGGTGAAAGGACCCTGTCAATGGTGCGGATGACAAACTAAATGCCAGATAATAAAAACATAACTAGAAATATATACAGTAAGACAGGTTGCGGATTCGTGGTCCCGGTATTTCATGGGTTTTTCTCTCATTAATTTTGTATCCGTATCCGTATGTACTGTTTGAGCCAATCAGTATTGCTATCATTTTGCTAGCCGCTGATTCAGACTTCCGCATTTATAATGGTGTAATGTAATGTTAGCGGCGTGGAATCTTGACATATGTTGAGCTTCAGTTACTAAACAGCATTGATGAAGCCCCCTTTGTATACAAAACAAGAAACACAACCAGCCCGCAACTGCCTATACCCATGTTCGTACCAACAACTTGTTGTAGTATATGCTCATGCGGTCAAATATTTTCAACAGTCAATTTCAACACTTTTTTTTTTGTGTGTGTTTTTTTTTAAACAAATAAAACACCTTTATTTTGGTGTTGAAAAGGGAATGTTATGCATTATGACAGCTTCATTATCGTCATGAGTCATCATGAGTGCACATTGTTACATTGTACAACAGTTTTGTGTTCATTGATTTTTTTGCTCTCTTTTGTGTATGATATACATGTATAAGTATTAGGGGTGTGCCAAAAAATCGATTCATAAAAGAATCGAGATTCTCATTTATTAATCGAATTGAATCGATTTTAATATCCAAAAATCGATTTCATTTAAATTAGAAATGAAGAAGAAGGGGAAAAGACAGTTGTAGCCCACATGCTGTTTTTGTGGAAAAAGGCACTTAAAATACAAAATTAATGTTTAAACAAAAAAAAAAAAAAAAGACACTTTAATGTCTCTATTTGTCATTTTGTCTTGCAAATCAGACTGGAGTAGATCATGACAATGTTGTGCATATCTGTAAATTGGAGCAGAAATCATTTGTCAATCAAATAATTTTGAATCGAAAATCGTTTGAATCGAGAATCAAAAATCGATTCTGAATCGAATTGTAGACCCAAAAATCGTAATGGAATCGAATCGTGAGACAGTATAGAATAGTATAGGTACTGGTAAGTGGTACTCCACTTATATAGTGGTTTTCCACCTTATAAGGCCCTCAAAGTTCTTTACATTTGTATTTTTTATTTATTTATTTATTTTTTCCTTTTGGACATAATACTACAACAGATTTTACCGATCACATCATTTGCAACATCAACAACATCCGAAAGAAGTGCTGACCGGTTGAATCCTGACACGACGAGAGGAGGTAGGACTCAGACGCAGGTATTAAGTTGGCCAACAAGGCTGCAGCTTTAATCACTGGAAACTCAAAACACCTCTCAAAGAGGGAAAAAAGGCTGAACAAAAAGAGCTCCAAACTGGAGATACAAAAAGGGCACTCAAAAACAGGGACAACAAAAGGCGCTCCACTAGGGAGGAAAACAAGGGGCAAACTAAGGGCGCAAGACAAGGCAAGGCAAGACATCAAACTAGGACTGTGGTACGAGGACTGTGAGGACGCTTCCATGCACTGAGATGTGACACTTCGGCAAACTGAGGGAGAAGGCTGATGACTTTTATTGCAGGGTTGATTGGAAGCAGGTGGTGGTGATCATGGGCGTGGACCGGTAATCAGTGAGCTGCAGGAAGGGTAAGTGACCTGGGGTGAGATGAGAGTTAATACTTTCAAAATAAAACGGGAACCTGACTGTGAAAACAAAAGCATGAACCGCCACTCTGGTGGCGGCGTGACAAATCCATTGCCATTGATTTGACTACTCATTCATCTACTGATAACACAGCATCAGGAGCAACTGGGGGTTTAGTATCTTGCTCAAGGATCAGACACGGCGCTCCGCATACGCTTATCACGCACTGCGCGTAGGGCACCAACTGCCTAAGGGGGCACCAAAAAACAAATCAAGCCCGTAAAAATAATCATATTAGTAATTATAATATCAGTGTCTAATATTTAAAATAAAAGCTTGTAAAGCATGTTAATAAATACAAAAAATAACGTAGCATTATTTACTCGCCGAGCGATATCGCTGGTCTACGTTGGTGCCCCCCCTCCCCTAGTAGTTTGTTCCTATTAGGGAAAGGGGGAGGGGGGCGGGGTGCACTTTCGTTCCAACGAAGCAAACTACTAGGGAAAGGGGGAGGGGGGTGGAGTGCACTTTATGCTTCAATCGGCAGAAAAGAAAAAACAATGAGATGATGCTCGCGCGTCACTTGCAGGTATGACAATGACAATGTGTTTATTTTGTAGCAGCTATGTTTACATGACCACAGTTAGCAAAAAAAAAAAAAAACGCCGCAGTGGAATGGTTGTGACCAGCACGTTCATTATACGGTATGTTAAATGGAATGTGACGAGACAATATTGTTTCATATGGAACGGCCAAGAGCGGCATGTGCTGGTGTAAGTGTAATTTGAAAATAATAATAATAATAATCATCTTAAGGCTAAGTAGATTTCCTCATTTCATATTCATTGTTTTAACATTATGTCCAGAATTTTTACATAGTGCCCTATCAGTCCTTCTCTAAAAAGATAGATTATTAAAATTTTCATGAACCTGTGTTTTAAATATAGGCCTGCACAATACCATAATCCTAATCAATTTAGAAAATGTTTGTACCATGGTTGGTTCAAAACCATATTTCATTGTAGAATCCCTGAATATTGTCTTGTATTTCTGAATACAGGATCAATGCTTCAATATGTTCAAGGAGCATTTCATAAATGTGGAAATTGCACAAAAGCTGTCATATGATGACCTGATAGCCCAGAAATGTAGACATGTGCACCACAAAACATTTATGCTTAGGGCACCAAAATGGCTATACTTCGATGGAGTCACAACCTCTGAGTTGCGAGACGACCAAGCTACCACTCAGCCCCGCCGCCACGTGTTTATATTATTTTTAAAGTGTGTTTCAAGACCTTAAAATTATTTAGCAATTATTTTAAATGTTATAATAATGTGCCCAAGGTGTATTTCTATATTGCAGATTTCACCTTTTGCGGGGGTGTTCTGCAACATAACCTCCGCTGTTAGATTTAATGTTGTCCCTGAAACATTTCTATGCATGTAGATTATGTTAATGTTCTTAAAAATGAAATACCGTGTCGGGGTGTCAACTCAACTCAACTCAACTCAACTCAATTCAACTTTATGAAGCACTTTAAGTCTCATGGTACGCCAAAAGCCAAAGAATACAGATGGGTTTTAAGATGGGTTTTAAAAGTAGATAAAGAGAGGCCCACAGAATATTGTGTTCTATTGCTATAAAAGCATGGAACTCATCAAAAGAAAGATTAAAGTCTCTTCTTTCATCAGGAGAAAAAGTATGTTTCTGTTTCCGTTTTGCAGCAATTAGCATTAGAAGAGAGCTAAGTTTAATCAGTTTTCACAAATCTATTTAAAATTGTAAGTAATTGAGCTTTTTTTTCTAGATGGCCCTGGTTGATCTCCTTTGCTCTGCTGCCCCCTGCTGGCCGTTTGTGTAATAACTACCATTTCTGCAACTGTTCTTTGCAGTTGAGAGGCTGCATCAAAGCCTTCTGTATGCTCCAGCATTAAAAAAACAAAACAAAAAAACGTATAAATACGTCTTTGGGACACTTAGAACATTAAAGAAAAAAAACGTATTTATACGTTATTGGGAGTAAATGAGTTAATGGACTTAACTTGCACTGTGGGAAGGAAGGAAGCTGCAGTACCCGGTAAACAAGAAAACTCAGATTTGAACCAATAACCTCTTGACTGCGTGTTCATATTGTCACAATTAAAAGGTGCATTTTATGTCCCTTTTAGTGGGTATTAAGGCTAATTCTATACGTGTTTGGATGTCTTTAAAAACCTACCGGTATTTACCGGCGTTGGCTCTCAGTACATGTGAGATCACCTTTCTCATTCTAACCGTCATCTCTACTAGGATCGTGACACACACAAAAACACTCTGTACTGCCCGCTGCCATAAAAATGCAACATTCCCTTTCCAAAACACACTGAAATCGCCTGGAGATATGTTGTGATAAACCTGACAGTTCAGGTGTGCGTTGTTTGGACAAAGCTGGCTCACTTTCCAGTGAGCCACATCACCATGGTAACTTAAACTTGTCTGGAATGGGTTAAGATTGGGGAAGAGGAGCAGAAAAGAACATCATATGGTAGCTAATTAATTTTCCTCAATAACCTGTCACTGTTAAGAGCCTTTATTTCCAAGTAAATACTGTCCAGTAGATCACGGTTTCAGCAATATTGCACAACTTTGTCAATTTCCTGGCATGTTTCTTTTTGTGTGCGCGGGTGCGTGTGTGTTTTTTTTTTTTTTTTACTTTTATTTTTTTGCTCCCAGCTGGGTTTTCTCTCTTGGCTTCATCAATTTTGTTTTTCTTCTTTGCAGTGGCCAACGAAGATGGGGAAAGCTCAAGTCGACCACACGCCAGTTTTGCACGTAAGTGTATGGACTACTTAATCATTCATTCGTATACAGTTGTTCACAGTATGTGAGGTGAACACATCACGACACTCAGTCTTGTGCAATCCTGTATAATGGAGCGACTAAACAGAGTACAATATATCATATACTGTCCAAATAATTACAAAAACTGCGAAAATAAAGGATTCCCTTGTACCATAATGTAACACTTATATCTACAAATTCATACACATATTTACATTTACACACTTCTTTAAACACCTTGCTATTGTGTTGGGGGCATTTGTGTTGTTTTTACTAATTCAAATTCTAAAGGCGGGGTCTTCCGTTTTCACACAGGAAAATGCACTAAATACAGGATGTATTACCCATGAACTCCTTCTCAATCTACATCTCTGGGCTTCTGTTAATGTGTGGTGGTGATTTTTTCCTAAATCCCATAATTGTAATGACCTCTCGATAATGTTCAACTATTGGCTGGTGGTGCACAATTTAGTTAGCGGCTGATTGGTCAAATTCGGATAAAAGCATAAAATTCCATATGAAACTTATTGCATGTCTTTGTGGAAATCATATGGTTAGGTAAGGCAAGGCAAGGCAAGTTTTTTTTTTTTCTATAGCATATTTCATCAAGCATCACCAAACAACAATTAACATTCAGAAGCAAAGCAGAGAAAACAAAAGTAACTTACAAAAACTACTAAAATAACGTACATTGTCATTTGAGAATGTTAAACACATTAACAGCAAACTTTAAAAACATTAAAAGTAAAGAAAAGTAATTTTCTAAAATATTTAAAAGTAAAAACTATTTAATTAAAAATGTTTAAAAGTCCTTAATCAAAGGTATAGGAAAAACATTTTAAAAACACACTTGGCCTGTTCCATTTGTGTGCAGCATAACAGCTAAATGCAGCTTCACCATGTTTGCTTCGAACTCTGGGTTCCACTAGTTGGCCCAAGTCTGTAGACCTCAGAGCCCTGCTAGGTTTGTACTCAATCAGCATTTCTTGAATATATTCAGGACTCACACCATTCAGTGATTTATAGACCAGTAGCAGAATTTTGAAATCTATTCTACAGCTGACTGGGAGCCAGTGTAAAAAGCCTTAAGGACTGGAGTGATATGTTCTGATCTCTTTGTTTCGGTCAGAACTCGAGCTGCAACTGTCTGATATTCTTTTGAGAGAAATCACAGCCATAAGACGCAGTAATCGAGTCTGCTAGTGATAAAAGCATGGATAAGCTTCTCTTGGTCTGCTTGGAGCATGCAGTCCTGCAGTCTGGAGGTGTTTTTCAGCTGGTAAAAGGCAGGTTTAGTGATTGATTTGATATGATTGCTCAAAGTCAGGTCTGAGTGTATCAGTACCCTAAGATTTCAAACTTGCTCTTTGGTGTCTAAAAATAGTGACGCAACGTGTTTTCTAACAGCAATCCTCTTGCCGACAACAAAGATTTGCCCATTTTGGTTTGGTTTCGCTGAAGGAAATTTTGGTTCATCCAGTTGTTAATTTGCTCTAGACCAGGGGTGCCCAATTTCGATCCTCGAGTGCCCTATCCAGCCTGTTTTCCATGTTTCTCTCCACTAACACATCTGATTCATGATCAGGATCGTTATCAGGCTTCTGCAAAGCTTGCTGATGAGCTGATTATTAGATTCAGCTGCGCTGAAGGAGGGAGACATAGAAAACAGATTGGATAGGGGCTCTCGAGGACCGGACTTGGGGACCACTGCCCTAGACAGTGACACAATACGTTAATTGAACTGCTGTCATTTGGGGACATTGATGAATACAGTTGTGTGTCATCTACATAACTATGATAGTCAACATCGGCGTTCTGAAGCATTTGATCCAAAGGTAACATATACAGACTGAACAACAGGCATCCAAGGACTGACCCTTGAGGGACCCCACATGTCATGGCCTTTTGATCAGATTCAAATTTCCAATAGTCACAAAGTAACTCCTTTCCTACAAGTAGGACTTGAACCATTTTAGGACTGTTTAATCCCACCCAAGTTTCCAGCCTGTCTAACAGTATATTATGATCAATCGTGTCAAATGCTGCACTGAGGTCCAACAAGACGAGCACTGATACCTTCCCTGCATCAGTGCTCAATCTTATATCATTCAGTACTTTAATCAGAGCTGTTTCAGTACTGTGATGAGGTCGGAAACCTGACCGGAATTTATCATAAAGTCCATCTGAATTCAAGAATTTGCTGAGAACTGCCTCGTAGTGGTGAAACATTTGGAGACAATTGTCTCTGAAGTTACCAAATACAGTTGTTTTTATTTGTAGTAAGAAGGCATGTGGTGTCTAAAATTAAGCGACTCAAAATGATTTTTTGAAAAATAAATGTTGAATTATTAAATTATTAAGTTACAGTATAGTACAGTAATATACAATACACCTGTACTTTTACAAATGCTGATTGACTTGGAGGACTCACATGATTATTTTCCTCTGTAATGGAGTGTGTGGCATCTACAATCATATAAAAAAATATTTAATGCTCAATTAGATAATATATAATCTTAATTAGAATCAATGAATACTCAGATTATTGTAGTATGACTGTACTGCATATTGGTTAAAATCTTATTTATCAAGGATATTTTGCCCAAAAAAAGTAACATTGTCAATAAAATAAAGCAAAAAAATAAAATAAAAAATAACCAAGTACAAAAAAATGATATTCATAACATATGCAGTGTAAATATATGGTATTACACTTGCTTGGAGAAATTTCACAAGTCTCCTGCCTACATAATGTGTCCATTTTGGCTCTTGTTAATTGATCAAAAATGACTCCTTGCCCTCAAAGTAAAACAGAAACGTACTGTACTGTATGTAATGAATATATAATATACATTTTTATCCTTGACGATCATCCTGTGTAACACCATTTTGTCACCAAAAAAAAAAAAAAAATCACCATGTCGGCTTTATTGAAATGATCATCAGGCACACCGTGGAAAATTATCCAAATACACTTTGTATGAAAATGATCCAATTCTAAATATATCTTTGATCAATGAAGTACAGTGAAAAAGCAAAACAATTAAAAACTCTTAGGTGGCAAAAGGTACACCAACTAACCTGTGTATCCAGCTGTTGCTTTTCATACGGCAGAATAAGTAATGGCTTCCTCTGAGTAGATCAGCTTTGTGTTCCATCAAAAAGGCCCAGATTTCACCTGAGTGAGGCCGTTTGTAAGTAAACGGCGATGAGATTATCATTAGATTTTTTTTTTTTTTGAGGTAAAATTGGTGCCTTGGCTCAATAAAGGTTGTGAAACTTCTACAAATGGACAGTGACGTTTATGCTCTTGTATGCAATCAGTGTTAATCGGTGTAAAGGAGTCTTTTTAACTACAAATTTCAAAATGAACATACTGTGCCAGTGATGTTTTCTTGTCATTTAGTGTCACTTTTGGCTGTGTTACATAACACACCCACATGATGGCAGCATTAGAATGCTACTCGATTCCCGTCAAGTGACTGAGCTTCAGTGCTACTCACCAGTAAAGAAATTAGAAGCTTCTCGAGTACAGCTACATACAAACATAATGCACCTCTTATCATAATTACAGGCTCCAAGTCCCAAAGTGCTTTATGGAACGCCATCACAGCAGGGATGGGCATCAAAGGCAAAGAGCAGAAGCCCCCCCAGAATGACCCTCGGAGTCCTGAGGAGATTCTGGCAGATGAGTTCCCCCTGACGGATGAGGCCGACGCCACCGAGAAGACAGCCGTCAGGTTTGACATTTGTTCGGCTGCTTCCCCTATTTGAAACCGGATGTCTTAGGGTTGGGACGATCCACTTGTCACGATCCAATCCAGATCCTGATACTTTGGTGGCGATAAGTACTTCTTTATTTTATTTTATTTTATTTTATTTTATTTTATTTTATTTTATTTTAATTTAATGTAATTATTTATTCATTAATTTTTTTTAAAGCTTTTTTTTTTTTTGTTTCTGGGATGCCCCAAATTTCACTCACTCATGTTTTGTTTTGTTTTTTTGTTTTTTTTGTTGTTGTTTTTTTTAAATCAGGAAACAATATTATCATGCATTATCAATGGCAGCCACCTGTTTTGGAAAATCCGTAAATAATATAATTGTTCCAGTACTCCAAAGTCCATCCATTTTTTGCACGAACTATTCTGACTGGCGTGGTGAATCTTACTTTTATTTTATTTTATTTAACCAGTTTATATATAAAAATTAATACAAGTTGTGGCAGCAGTATTTGAACAAAACACAAACCTCTTTTGAACTGATGCGGCTAACTGACATTTTGCAATATCCAGCGTCTTAAAATATTTTTGAAGTAGTTGTTATTTTTTCCCCAGAAATAAAATATAGCATCATTGTGATTACAATTAATTTTATTAAAAAATTGCAGGTAATGTGTTCTCATTCTTTTCTACACTTGTATTCTCTCCTCTTTATACTTGTTTAACTTAAAACCTTGCCTGAACAATTAATGAAGGGATGTTTAGTGATTCACTTTTCCTAACTTCCTCTGGAAGTCGTCTATATGGAGATTCCACTGAATAGTATATTTTTTAAAGGTGCATTCACTGGAGAGATAATAGATACAATAGAAGCATACTTATACTGTAATGGGTTTCATTTGCACCATAGTCACAGTGTGCACATTCAGTAAGTGTCTATGCTTCTTGGCATTCTGTGCTCATTTTGTATTTTTATTTTTTACTGTGAATTTTCAATTGACATGCCACCATTTGAAGAACTGTGCTTGCTGTATGAAGATAATCTGACATTTAATCCTTGTTGCACGCCTGCACGCGCACACACACACACACATGTTCACACAACTGTGCTAATTGCTATGTATGGACGCTGACCTCAAGGGATGCGGCCGCGATTGATTCCACCTTGATACCAAGGACTTGAAATGTCTATTAACATAATGTCTTGTCACTTTTGGAATATTTGAACCGCTTTTAACCGTCTGATTCCAATTAACCTTGATGGCTCCGGAGACAAAATTGCCGCAGGTGGCGCGACGCAAGCGTTTCCAGGAGCATGGTCAAAATGCATTGTGACGATTGTGTGCAAGATTTGAATTGGAGATGAGCTCATTTTGTTTCTTACCCTTCCAGTGTCTCCGTTTTTGTCTGCCATCTGAAAATGCAGTGCTGTTGTTGTCTCCAATCCATGTCTGTGTGACACACACATTCATTTGACTGAGAAAAAAAGATCTCAGATTGAGATTTGT
The DNA here is from genome assembly GCF_051991245.1 of Festucalex cinctus. NCBI lineage: Eukaryota > Metazoa > Chordata > Actinopteri > Syngnathiformes > Syngnathidae > Festucalex > Festucalex cinctus. Next base: position 46,065,810 of record NC_135411.1, read on the forward strand.
GATTTTAAGAAATGGGTAGCATAGCTTCATCAATGCTAAATAGTACTCACCACATAGTGACTGTTTGTTGATTTGCATCACTGTCTTGCAGTTGGATGTTGAAATGTCAGTAATGACCAACAAATGTCATATTTTAGTAGGGCTGCAACTAGCGATTATTTTGTTAATTTATTGTGTTTATTTTTTGATTAGCCAATGACTCAGATTTAAAAAAAAAAAACAAGATTGAAAAAATGTTTTCATTAATTTCTTTTCTTCAAAAAAGCAGGACATTACTTCAAATTAACAATGCAGCAAATGAAAAGAACATATTCTACAATGATTATGATTCACTTTCTGGTTTGGTCCGTAGCATCATTTTAAAAATCAGCAAAAGTCTTGAACCTTATTTTCTAAAGTAAATGAAGAGGTTTGAAAATGTCTTGTTTTGGTTACACACAAAGCTTATCAGTCTGCTTTGATGAAAGACTGCTGTCTAGAAATCTTTGAGAGGAGTGACTGTTGAGATTGGACAATTTTATGTTAAAGGGACACTTGACTCATTGAACAATTTTCAGCAGTTAAAAGTTAATATTTTGTCCAGAATGAATTTGATAACTTCATTATTTTTCATGTACAATTAATACCTTTAAAAAGATTTTTTTTTTCTACTTGCTGTTTACTTGCTGAAGAAGTAGATAACGACCAATCATGGCTCACCTGTTTTCTGGATTTGGTCAGTAAACTGAGCCATGATTAGTCGTTACCTACTTCCTCAGCACAGGTGACGTCATCAGTCGACAGCAAGTAGAAAATGTACTTTTTGAGGGCATTAATTGTACATGAAAAATAATGAAGTTACCACATTAATTAGCGACAAAATATGAACTTTTTATTGCTGAAAATGGCTCAATGAGTCAAGTATCCCTTTTAAACTATTATTCAGTTATCAAAATAATTGTGGATTAATTGGATTAAACAATTAATTGTTGTACCTCTATTTGAGTGAAAGTTATGCCATGTTCTAGAAAGATTTGTTTTTGTTGAACAAAATTTTCATCAATCCATCCATTTACTACCGCTTATCCGAGGTCGGGTCACGGGGGCAGCAGCTTTAGGAGAGAAATCCAGACCTCCCTCTCCCCAGCCACTCCAACCAGCTCCTCCGGCGTTATCCCAAGGCGTTCCCAGGCCAGCCGAGAGACATAGTCTCTCCGGCGTGTCCTGGGTCGTCCCCGGGGCCTCCCGCCGGTGGGACATGCATCCCTAGGGAGGCGTCCAGGAGGCATCCGAACCAGATGCCCGAGCCACCTCAGCTGGCTCCTCTCGACGCGGAGGAGCAGCGGCTCGACTCTGAGTCCCTCCCAGATGTCCGAGCTTCTCACCCTATCTCTAAGGGAGAGCCCGGACACCCTGCGGAGGAAACTCATTTCGGCCGCTTGTATCCGGGATCTCGTTCTTTCGGTCACGACCCACAGCTCGTGACCATAGGTGAGGGTTGGAACGTAGATCGACCGGTAAATCGAGAGCTTCGCCTTTTGGCTCAGCTCTTTCTTCACCACGACGGACCGATACAGAGTCCGCATCACTGCAGGCGCTGCACCGATCCGCCTGTTGATCTCTCGCTCCATCCTGCCCTCACTCGTGAACAAGACACCAAGATACTTGAACGCCTCCACTTGGGGCAGGATCTCATCCCCGACCTGGAGAGGACACGCCACCCTTTTCCGACTGAGGACCATGGTCTCGGATTTGGAGGTGCTGATCTTCATCCCAATCGCTTCACACTCGGCTGCGAACCGCTGCGTTTGTTTATTTTAATCAAAATTTTGTTTGCAGCCGAGTGTGAACAAAATTTTGATTAAAATAAACATTTTCAGCAGAAATGCATTGCATTATCAAGTATCGGAAACTGGCACCTGCAAGTTCACAATTTACGTACAGGGAAATAATAATTTTTTAATGAGTTGTTCACTTTTTACCAAATTGTTACTTACTGTCAAGTGATTTGAATGAGTTCACTGCCACCATGTAGCGCTCATCTCAAGTTTGTGCTCGATGAGTCAAAGCAAAAAAAAAAAAAAAAAGGAATGACTGTTTGTACCTCGAAAATCTCACAAATCGGGTCGCTCATATCTCAAGGGACCACTGTGATTAAATGAGCACATTATTTTTCAGGGATCCATAAAGTGATGTAACTGAGCTGCTTGGTATCCTCTTGGGCAATAAGAATGAGATTTTATGAAAGGAGGGAGTGCTGGCATGAACTGCAGCTGGTATTGACTTTCCCGAACTGAACAAAGTTAAGGTGTCTCAGAAGTGTAATCTGTATATTATACCCATAAGAAAAACTGCTCTTACTGCTTCAGCTGTTGAATATGTTCAAGAGTTGCCCTCACAGCGTTTTCAAGTGCTAGTGAGTCACCATAAACAATATAGAGCCATTGGTGTTTTGATACTCGCTGACTCATCTTCCCAACTGGTGTCATGCTCCTCTTGCCTTTTTATATTTTAAAGAGCTGGGCAGTGATTGAATGGCCTTTTGCTGAGGGTTATAACAGGAGTATTTGTCAATGGCGTGGGTGTATGTACCAATAGTGACCCGCTGTTTTGCACGCAGTATCATTCCTCAGCTTGTACCGACTGAGAGAGGCATTTACAATGTCAGTGTTTGAGTACGAAACATTAACATTGCTACGTTTTTATTTGGCAGTACTGATCGCTTCAGCTTAAAATGACAGTTGTGATCTGTAAAGTAAACCCTTAAACAACTAGTAACACACAATAGCCAGCTTTATTTGCGCCTTGTTTAAAATGGACACGTTTGCTCTCTTCAAGTCCACATTGTAATTTGATATCGACAACAGCTCGTTTAGATAGCAAACGTTAGATTGAGTCAATGTCATAAAATGATCAACAAGATCCAATTCCAAACGACTTCAAATTCACACGTCCGCACGTTTGACTTCAGAGGCCTGCATGGCTTCTGCGGTCAGAGCTGTGATTTATCCGCTGGCTAATTGGACGCCGCGCAGCGCAGTTGATTAAAGTGGCCGCCTCTGTGGCAGCCTCCGTTCTCGTTGGCCGACCCCTCCCTTTGGCTACCACTGCTTTCATCACAAGCCTCACAAAGTGGCTAATGAGCCTCCGCTGGTGTGTGCATGACCGAGAGAGTGCTTGGACATTGACCGAATGCAGCATCACCTCGCAGTCGTGACGTTAAGACCGCCTGCCTGAGGCCGCATAATTTTGGCTCTGGCTTTTAATACATTTGTGATGCATTAATGGGCTGTGTTGCCGTGCCGAGGTTCCCAAAATTCCACGCTCGCTATGGTTTTGTTTTACATGAATTTCATCAATGTTGTTAGAGAAAGGCTTTTAACCTTTGCTTAAATCAATATGTTTGTCCCAGTGTATGTAGCTCCTAAAGCCCTGCTAATTACATTTTGGTAGCGGATTGAAAATACACATCAGTAAATCCTTGTTGATGATTTCTTTTAGACAATTCAGTTGGTAGAGATGCCATATACAGTGCATGATAATGAGTAATTAGATGTACAGTCTGCAGTAGTTTGTACGATGTTTCTTTTGAATTGTGCCGCACTCAATAACCACTTTTTCACACACTCCTTGAATGTAAAGGAAATGTGAGTACTGTACAACAAACTGCAAATCCAATTATCATTTGTGTGAATTTTTACAAGAAGGGCAGCAGGGTTGAGTAATGTTTTTTGTGTGTGTGTAGGCTATGTGAGTTTTTCTTTTTAGACAAAGTTAGTTTTTGCTGGTGTTAAAGGCACTCGGGCAAGCAGCATCCCAGGGAGGGAGGCACTTCAGGTGAATGTGTAAATCCTCAGGGATCTTTGTCACTTTTACATGTTTGCAGTACCGCCAGTGTGCCACTTGCCAAAGCCTTGACCCTGAAGTGAACTCCGGGAAACAGAAAATGGGCGTGCGTCACTGCCCGAGCGAGCCCAAAGTGTTTATATCACAGATATGAGCCAGGATGAGGGTGATGCCTCGTGTCTCGCTCAAAACCACTGAGGCACGAACCAAGGACCGTATGGATGCCTACTGAGTGATGACATTTACAAGTTGCACTCATCAGGACCAGAGGAAAGCATGTGACCCTTATTTCTAGTACCTATACTCTTTTTGCTGTGTAGTTCATCTTAGGGATGGGAATAATCAGTGAAGAAGACGACACGCTGATCTGAATAGCCGATAGGCCAAGACTTTTGAAGACGCGAGGTCGCCATATTACTCCTCCCAAGAAACATTTCTCGGCATAAGATCCTATACATTTACAGTATCGAAATTAGAGAACATTTGACACAGTACTTGGTAGAAACAACAGGGGCCTAGCAATTGAGCGATAAAAGAAAAGGGGGTCTTCAAAGTAAGATGGCTGCCCTGTCACTTCAACAGCTTACACGGGCATGTATGGGCTATCGGCACTGACCTGAATATATGACTGGATAGCCGACACACGCCTGTGCAAGCAGTTGAAGTCATAGGGCAGCCATCTGGCTCCTCTCACCTTGCGAGCAGACTACTGTATAAACTATACGGTATACGTACAGATGAGACATATACGGCTTGTAGGCAGTTAGTATAAGGCCTGGGACATGGTGCCGCGGTGGTCACTATTCTAGTAAAAAAACAAAACAAATGGACGTTATCTGCTTCTTTGAAGAACCCTTTTTTTTTTTTCTTTTATCGCTCAGTTCCTTAGACTCCAACATTAGATTTGGCTGAGGCATCTTTTGTTGAATTATAGTTATAATTCTTTAATTAAAAAATATGCAAGTTTCCTCCTGTAAACACATTCAGGATATAATATATACATCATGTATTTAAGGCAAGTTGTAAAATGTCGGAAGAACATAAACAACAGGACTTCAGAAATTTTACAACTTGCCTTAAATACATGATGTATATATTATATCCTGAATGTGTTTACAGGAGGAAACTTTTTTTGTTTTTAATTAAAACTGCGATTCAACAAAAGACGCTTTTGTCAAATCTAATATTGAGCCCCTTTTTTACATCATGTATTTAAGGCAAGTTGTAAAATGTCCTGTTTATGTTTTACACATTTAAAACTTAAATCATACTCTTTCTACAAAGTACTGTCTCAAATGTCCAATTTTGATATTGTATATGTATAGGATCATATGCCGAGAAACATTTCTTGGGAGGAGTAATATGGCGGCTTTGCAGCTTCAAAAGTCTTGGCCTATGGGCTATTCAGCTCAGTGCTTCGTCTTCTTCGCTGATTCTTCTTCTACGCTTTCCGTTAACTCCCTGTGGCAGCGCTACAGCGCCACTCCAGACTTGGCATATATATTACAGCCGTTAAACGTCCTAGGCGTCTTCTTTTGGATACTCGCATGTCTTGAGACGGTTCTGTCTGTACAAGATTTGTTTGAGGAACGAAGTCAGCCTTGCTTCCGTGTGAACAGGGCCTTAGTCTGCTGCCGTTGTTCAGTCTGTGTGGGTGCATTGTTGTTGTCACGTCCGTGCCACGTCCTGTTAGTTGTGTTGTGTTTGTTTTATTGTGTTTCTGTAAATCGGCTTTGTGACAGCTAAGGCTGTTTGAAAGCGCTATATAAATAAAGATGACTTGACTTGACTTGACTTGTTCCTGATTTAGTTGTACCCATGATGTGTTTTTTGACATTTTTGGGGGGTTTTCTGGACACTCAATGTTTTGCCTTTTTGTTTGATTAAATCCCTATTTTGACCATCCCTGCCTTGCGTTGCTTCCCTGCCTTTGGGTCCACAACCTCCACCCCAACACCCTGACAGTGTGTGTCTGTGACATGGAACATTGTTTACAATTATTTTGATTCATGCAAAGCACTTTGAGTTTCATTGTAAGTATGAAACATTCTATACTAATAAAATTTTATTGATAGAGTTTATAAGTTTCAAGGACACATCCCTAAAATTTAACAGGAACTTGTCCATTTTTCGGCCAATTCCAGGGCCTCCAACTAGGGAATCACCCAAATGAGCCACTATTGGAAGCAGGTATCCTACACGGATAGGTGATGCTCAGTTATGGCACCTATTTTACATATGATGTGGGCTCAGCATGACATCAGTTTTTGACAGCGGTTTTGAGGATTTACCATGAGGGCTTGCTTGCGGCTTTAATTTTCATGACCATTTAATGAATGAATTGTCCTGGCCCAAGTATCAATTCTTCATCTTGACCAAGTTATTGCTTCTCTTCTCACAGACAGTTCAAAATGTCTTCAGAAAACTGTTGACTTCTGTTTTGGTTTTACCATTGTCCATGTTCTTTGGGGTACCCCCTCCATTCTGTTGGAATTAAACATACAGTAGCTGAATTCTCATGCAACCTTGGACTCTCTTTCCCTTCATCCAATGAGAATGGAGTCGTGATTCATAGATGAGGAATAAGGTTTTATGACGGATAATGATACCAAAGTGTGGCTATGACTATTACTATAACTGGCACACGCAATTGTTATTTCGATACATAGATATCCTTATCGACTTGCTTGGGAATTTTAATGAGATCTGAATTTTTTATGTACCTCCAAATGGCCGCCGCTGTTAATGTCGTGATTGCGATACGTGAGCTTTAAGGGGCCCGGGTGATGTGACGAGAATAGCTTAGCCGAATGTAATTGTCACAATGGCGGGCATATTTTAGCCTGGTGTCATTCTTAGCCTTTGTCAGGCATTCGAGCATTTCATTTTAGGATGACTTGATTGTTAAGACTGTGATAGTTAGTTAATGCTGAAGGCGAACCCAAATGAATAAAATGCTGCAAATCATGTGAATTCCACTGTGTAGCAATTCAGAGATGTTGCATAGTCCCACCCCCAAGGCCAAACTTTGATTCCTCTGGCAATGTCAGTTTCATGTGTACTTAAGGTGAAGGTCATCTCCATTAGACATTGTCATTTAACGTTCCTTGGGAATATTATGTTATGCAAACGTCACAGGCAAAAATATAACAACCTAAAATCCTTATCCAAATATTTCTTTACTTCCACACATTCTTTTTTTCTTTTTTTGGCACTCCACAGTTGTACTTCCACACATTCTTTTTTCTTTTTTTGGCACTACACAGTTGGTGTCTTGATATACAAATATTGTGTTCCATGACCATGCTCATAACTCAGAACGCTCGCATCTCAAATGATCTTTGCCCATTAAAACGCCATGAATTAGTTTCAGGCCAGGCTGTGGTTGCGTTGCTCATTCGAAAACTCTGGTAGATGAAATACATTTCAATAAACAAACTATTCATGGTGTACTTTCTTAAAAAGAAAAGATTAAGTTGTTCTGAAATCTTTTGCATTTATATATTACTTTTTATTTGAGAATCTTTCATTTGAGAATGTAGTCGTACCGTTACATGCACAACATTTGTTACCAGTATGTTCACATGACTTTGATGGAAAAGGAAAACAACTATTTTTAGTGTGAATTTTATATGTTCAATTCTGCCAGTAGCGAATCAATTTGCATTGCCAACTACCACAACCTTCATCATTGTTGTGGAACATTGTAGACTGCAGCTTTTTAATTTTCTGTATTAACTGCAGAGCAAATAAACAAGCACAATTGCTTTTCTTTCTATTTGTCTTTTCCCTCCCGCAAGGATATTTGCTATCATTATCGTCCGACCTTGGCGGAGGTCTGCGCTCAACTGATTGCCATTGTTCCACTCTGTCTGCTGTTGTGTGATATCAAATCTTGATGCCTCCACGTTGCACAACTAATGTCTGTGGCTGCGTCATCCACTTAAGACAAATGAATGGCTCCCTTAAATAGAAGCCAGCTTTTCCCCATTTGGAAACAAAATACTGCTAGTGAGTTTTGTAACTGTAACCTCCTCAGCTCATATTGTTTACAAAGCTAACTGCTGAGCCCATTTTGAACCCCATTGATAACCAAATAGTGGTATCTACCAAAGCACAGCAGCAGTTTCTCAGATGAATGCAACTGTGGAAGGATCTATCAAGTTCTCTGCGTAGTAAAGTTGTTTAATTTAAAGATGATTGTGTAGATGGCATCTTTAGCAACAATTAGCGTTGTACACTGTCTCTCCACAATCTTGTGTGCATCCGTGTTATGTGCTACTGTATCATTATCTCTGTCGTAGTCCTCTTTCATTTGTGTTGAACTCCAGTTTCACTTGACTTAAAATTGTAATTTGCCTAAATTTCTCCCAACGGAGCCCTAACTCCTCATAGATGGCCCTCCCATCTGCAATTGGGTACTCTTCTTAAGAAAAAAAACAAACCTCGGGATCTTCGGCTTTCGAGTGAGATTTCTTATGAACGGTTAATGCAATTTGACCATCTCTAAACTTAATTGTCCAACTGTTCAATGTTTCCGTACTTTTTGCACAGCTTGTTGTTAACAAGTAGCAAAAAAAAGAAATCTAATATTTTTTTTCTAAGCGTTTACTTTTTATACCTTTCTGTGACTCCTCCAGTATCTGTCTTGCAACCTGCTGTTGGCACTTTCTGACTAAGCTTAGTGACCAAATCCCTTTTTAGAGAAGTTGTTAAAAAAATGTCATGTGCATTCAAATGTTTCTCTGAAATGGTTGCAAGTTCATCTTTAAAAGTTCACTCAGAAGCTTCATATCCTTAACTTTTTGTGAGTAGTATATTTGTGGAAATCTAGTAAATCAGATGGCGTCATCGAATGTCAGGGTGGAATATAGCATGCCGGAAACAGTTGGAACACGCTCTTCTGCATTCACAGCTCACCCTCAGAGTACCGACCTTTCAGGAACTTCCGAGCTTTTTTCCGACATAGCCGTTGTCATATTTACACTTCCCGACGACCCTGTGAACCAGTTCCCGGGTGTACAAACCCGCGTACAGCAAACAGTGAAATTGCCAAGCAGTTGTTGTTGACGCTTTCCCCTCGCGATGACCTGCAGTCACCTGCCCACCTGTGTGGGCCCCCTGAGAGGGCGTCATCGTTCCACAAAAAGCCATGATGAAGAGTGCATATAGGCAAGCTCAAAACTAAGACAGCAGAAGAAAGAGACACCGGCGCGCCTTTGAAGAGAACATCAGCAGGCTTCTTGATGCCCGGGTGAACCTCTTGCACCAGAGCCATCACCGCAGATGAAAGGGAGAGACGTGTTTGAGGCGGTGTCCCGGCTTGACCCAGGCATCATGCATCAAGTAATTGAAAGAGTGCCGAGTATGGCGGGGAGTCGCGAAGGAAGGCCGGGTTGAGTGATTCCTGCAAGTTTTGGAGAAGAAAAAATATTGAGTTTGATATTCGTGCCATCTTCTGTCGCCTGAGAAAAAAAAGAAAAGTCTAAAATATATTGTAATATCTGTGGAACGTCCATGCTCAACCATTTTTTTTTTTGCCACTAGTCGCACAACCCTACACGCTGCTCGACAGTTTTGTTGGTGTTTGATCACGTGGCTTGGTGTGTCGTGGGCAGTGTTGCCGGTAACGCGTTACTTAGTAACGCGTTACTCAAAAAAGTTGCTTTCTAAAGTAACTAATAGTCTAACGCGTTACTTTATTCTACAAAGTAGTCTGCTTAAAGTTACTGTCCAGAGAATCAATGCGTTACTCCACATTTTCATGAAGAAGGCAAACTATCTCACTGTTGTAACAGTCACAAACAACTACTGCTAACTACGAAGATGAGGCAGAAGTCATTGATCACCACACTGAATTCAGCCATGGTCTGGTCATGAATGGTTTGCACATTCAAAATAAAAGTGATGATACTTTTACTACTAGTTTTATTAACCAACAGCACACAACACAACAAAAAAAAGTGTGCATTATGGACCATAAAAGTGGTAAAAAAAATAATTTATTTCCATCCTCAACTGGTCCGTGAAGCATTATGGGATGAGGTCGTCTCCGCCCTCTCGCCAGGGGGAGTGACGTCAGACAAGTTACGTTTTCAGTAGGGGTGGAACAAAAAAACGATTCGACCGAACCATCGTTCGTCAAGGGGAGCTAAACGACCGTATCGGTTGCGAGTGAGGCTTTATGGTTTTCATAACAATAGCAAGAGTTCTGCGCCGTGCTCTACTTGTTTTGTTTACATTTCAGTAGCATCACCATTCAAGCTACTTCCGTGTTTCCGTGCTCGCGACACGGCGCGCGCGCGCGCGCGCGCAACGAGTGACAACATACAAATGGAGACAGTTAGCAGAAGCCGGTGCCGTACATCTCGGTATTTCCCATGGCTATCGAGTCCTCTCGGTGCACGTATGTCCCGGGCCGGCGTTGGTACTGCGCGCGAGCCAAAAAGAATAACTCCCGTGACGATCCAATGCATGGATTCAAACGACACAGGTATGTCCCACAGCCAACACACCAGCTAAGCTAAAAGCACACTGCAAGTATCTCATTTCTCAGTTTGTGGCTCCCTGTCAATGTCTACAACTAGCATGAGCAGCAGATAGGAGAACTGAGACGTGCCCGCGATTACGACAGCCCAAAAACCAAAATATAAACAGTAGTGATTCTGTGGTCATCATCGTGTCTCAGATTAAAAAAACAAAAAAAGATGTCATACATTAACCAAAAATGAAAGTGATGACAAAAGAAAAAAAAATTGTTAAATACAAAAATTGTTGATTAAAAAGGGAAATGAACTTTTGGAAATATTTTTGCATATATTAAGTGGTTAAAATGTGTTTGATAGATTTATTGTTCCATAAGGTGGCTTCATATTTCTTTTGGCTGGACGGTAGGTTTATTTCATGTCTTAAATTTATGTTTCTGAAATACTTCACAATGTGCAAATATTCTGTTTAATTGTGTTGGTGTCTGTCTAAAGGTTAAATATTTATATTTAATATTAAATTATCAACCTTTTGTTTTCCTGATCCTTATTTTGAAGAGAAAAAACAAACAAACCAAAAAACAATTATAACTGTCAATAACTACTAATAAATATTTAAACTGATACATGTGTACACACTGGAATAGCGGAACAAACAAACAGAGGAATTTAGGGGATTTTCATTTTCAACCTGGATAGATTTTTATTTTTTGTTTTATAAAAAGTATTTACGTTACAAGAAGTCAAGAGAGACTGCCTATTTTGTTTTTCATAAAAAAAAAAACTTTATTTTCATGTTAAAAATGCACTTTCAATAAAGTATTTGGAACTCCGTTTCTACTGCATTATTTTTATGTTGAGATTGTGTTATCGGCAGCTGCTGAAAGTAACTAAAAAAGTAACTTTTAATCTAACTTAGTTACTTTTAAAATCAAGTAATCAGTAACGCAATTTAGTTACTTTTAAAACCAAGTAATCAGTAAAGTAACTAAGTTACTTTTTCAAGGTAACTGTGGCAACACTGGTCGTGGGTCATAGTATGTTCCTTTCTTGGATCAATAGTTATCACAGTTTTCCTCTATCATCACACACGCACGCACACTCACACAAAGATACAGATAAAATTTGTGATTAGGGCTGAGCGATGGCGACTTAATATGCGATTATTTTTTTCAAGGTCCTTTTCAAATGTATTTTTCTACAAACACAAACAATTGGTCTTTATTACAATAAACGTCATATTTATTATATAGATTACAGAGTGGCCCCTCGCTTCTTTATGGGTCAACTTATTGCGGATTCACTCTATCACAGATTTTTATCCCCCATCTTCAATAGTGAGTACCCCATAAAAAAATGTTATGCTGCTATTTTTGTCCTTTTGAGTACCGGTAAATATAAACCGTTCTTTCATACAACACAATCTGTTACACTTTTAATCAAAATATAGAATATTTGGTAAAGTGAGAAACGTGTACCAAAAGTTGTTGTTGTTGTTGTTGTTTTTAAGTTTTAGTTTTTATTTCTTTTTAGCAAGCGGTTTCCATCTGTTCTTCCTTTGCAAATATTGAGAGGGGACTCCGCCGCTGTAGGTGGCGGTATACACCATAGAGATGGCATCCACCAGTAATTTAAAGGAAGAAGAAGAAAAACAGGAGGTGACTTATGAGTTTGCTTTTGAAATTCTTGATAAAGTGTAGCGTTTCTTTGCTGTTTTTCATCTACAATTGCATTAATATTCGCTTCTTTAATTCCAAAAAGGTTTCTGTTTCGTCATCCCCCCCAAACATACTTTACTTTATTGTCCGCAATCGCTTTGGGACTACAAACGTACGTGGGACCTCTATATCCGGTCAAAACTGTATGACGCGTATCCGGTCTTGTCAGCGTTTCTTCTTCTTCGTCTTTCATATTATTGCTTTGGCGTAATCTTAGGGCTGGGCAACAAATCCAATTAATTGCATGAATTCGTCATTTGAAAAAAAAAAAAATCACTGTTTTGAAAATTTGCTGAATTGTAAAATTGATGGAAGGATTTTAAGAGGTTAATTAAACACTTAACATACTATCTTGATGAAAACTTGATGAAAACTTGCCCATCTTCAGTCAGTAACATCACAATTCTAAAGTGAAGATTCTATCTGTTTGACATAACATTTTCAGATTAATTGTAAATTAATGTAATTCTGTTTGTTTTATGTTGAATCTCTTTTTTTATGTTTAAAATGTTGCTGCTGTCTGTCTTGGCCAGGACTCTCTTGAAAAAGAGGTTTTTAATCGAAATGGGACTAACCTGTTAAAGGTTAAATGAAGAATATTTTTTTTTGAAATTGAATAATGGGACTGTAAACTTCAGCCAGCAGTGTCAGCGAACAGTTTGACTTTGAAGTCTCTTTTTTTTTTTTTACATTTTTAATTAAAAAAAATAAATAAATAAATAAATAAATAAATAAAAAAAAATATATATATATATATATATATATATATATACTAATGTCATATGCCAAACTGCTGCTTGTTGTCAAATGAGTTGTCAGTTGCCACCATAAAGCGCTTGTATCTCAAGTTTGTGACTGTACATCAAAGCAAAAAAATAAATAAATGTCCAATCAGCAATTTGAAACTCAAAAATTAATTAACTCCTAAATTAAGTCACTTGTATCTCAAGGCACCACTGTAGTCAAAGTGACCAAGGAAACAAAAAACAGTAGCAACTACAAAAATGAGACCTCACGCTGCCCTAAATCTCCCAGATTTTGTTGAGTTGCAATCACTGCCAACAGCAAGAACAGGGGGGCATTGATATGATTATGCTCTACAATGTCGTTTGTGCTGGGGATGACCATGTGGGGTGCAGAGATGCTCTCATTGGATCCGCATAATCTCGGTCAAATCAGCATCAACGCCGCCCTCTGCATGCTATTTAATCCCACTCGGCTCGACGTTTAATATGCGGCGCCGCGAATGTATTCATGCGTTCATATGACAACAGGCTTTATTTCTATTCAATATCAGTTTCAGTCCATGTCATGCTGTCAAGTGTATAGGTTACTGTTGTATTTATGTTAATCCTGTGCTGTTGGACTGTTAAGAAGAGTGTTTTCATTCTCCCCAAACTGCTCTGTAGATAGTGGTGGCCAAACATACAACTCAATAACTGTTTTTTAAATTTCAATTAAAGAAAAAAAAAGAGCTTTACTTGCAGTAATGCCATAATTTAATCAAATGTAAAGACATATAACAGTTTTTGCCACATTTAGGGATGTTCGATACCACTCAACAGTTGAGTAGGGCCTACTTGTACTGGTATCAGCCTGAAAAAGTACTCACTGATACCAAATACCGATACCACTAGTACTTCTGATACATAACCCCCCACCCCCCAAAAAAAAGTAATGAGAGATCATTTTAAAGAAAAACCTGATATCCTAATCTATCATATTCCCTTAAAATTACATGATATATAGTAACACTGCGGCAAATGTCAAAAAGTGATTTATGACCCCCAATAAAACAATGATTTATTGCCCCCCCAATAAAACTTTATTGCCCCCCCCCCCATAAAACTTTATTGCCCCCCCCCCCCCCCCCCCAATAAAACCATTCATATCCTAACCCTTTGAAGTAAGCCCCGCCCCCTTCCGCTTTCTTAGCCAATCAGAACCCGTTATTTTGAATTAAGCCCTACCCACATGCCACCTTCTCAACCAATCAGAGGCCGGAAGACGGCTTCTGTCAAAAATGATTGATGACATCCTACACCCCCCTCCCCACCCCCCTCTTCGTCTTAGCCAATCAGAGATCGGAAACCACCCCTCTCATCGTCTTAACCAATCAGAGGCCGGAAGACGGCTTCTGTCAAAATGATTGATGATATTCTGTTTCCCACAACATCAAACACATGTTATCCGGTCCCCCCACCCTTCAACAAACACCCCCACCCGACTGTCTACGTACTTCCTTTGAACCCCCAAACAGTAGCTTTGTTGTCTGAGAGGAAACTCTACCAGCTGATAATATTATTTCGACATCCTCGTGTTAATAAACTTTTTTTCATCTTACAGGAAGGATCCTACCACCAGCTTTTGAAGTAGCAATGGGGGAAGCGCCCCCCCCTGTAATTCGAATTACTGATAAAGCTACCTACTTTGAAGTAGAACGGGTACCAACCGTAGGAACCCCCGACCCCCCTTATCACCATGTTGGGCGGCAGGAAGCCCCCACCACCGCCCCCCTCTATCGGGTATGTGCGTGCGTGAATGTAAATTAGTACGAGGCTCACTTATTCGAGTTAAAGTGTTGTGAATATTAAAAAAATGTTATCCATTTGTTTTATGTTTTTTAAATAAATAAAAGAGACTTACCGGTGTTTCGGAATATGAAGTCGCGTCTCCTTCGAGGGTTTTTTTTCTTTTTTAAAAAATAAAATAAAAAAAATAAAGTTTCTGTTTCTAACCAATTCTAACCGATGGAGAGGGGGAAATATAGACGAAAAAATAGATTATTCGTGCGTAAAGGGCGGTTATTTAACCCATTTCAGAACCGCGTCCTTCTTTTTCTTAGACTAAAAACTTGTCTGTCTGTGTGACTATGTAAAAGCCAATGGGGTGGCGGGGAGGTGTGACTCCCTCACGCCGTGGTAAACGGCGTCATCTAAAGGGCAAAGGATGTTACAGCGTATGATTAAGAGAGGGAGCATTAAAGTTAGTCTACAAAAGTAAATTAGGGTAATAAAATGTTGATAATGAATGTAAAACCTAAAAATTTGATTCAAAGGTACTCAATTTGTAAATTATACAATTTGGATGACGGAACAATGTATGGCATTAGAGTAGCCTTTAAATATTAAGTAGGGTTAATTTTAAATTTTTGGCGACAGCAGATCGAAACTAGCATCATACTAAACCCCCCTGCAGCCATCTTTTTAATGTTACTGAACACTATCCCTATATTAAACCAAACTTAACTCTTTTACGTTTCGGTTACAAATGATACGTTTTATTTTTATATGGTATCTATTATAAGACGATGGATGCTAGAATTTGTACATTTTATATATACGTGATGTTTATAGGTATGCTTAGACGTGTATGTTTTTATTATTTTATGTTTATGATTGTGTTTTCGGTGGTGAAACCCCGGCACTATTTTACGATGAGGCGCAGTGATCTCTCGGATGGGCGTAGTGCCACTAGGTCGGTAGCGGTGTGATTTAGGTCACACGAGCCAATCAGGTAGCTGCTGCTTTCTCCTCACCATAGCAACCGCATATCAAAAATGGCGACCACAAAGTCCGAGAGCGAAAGGAGAAAAAAAGTTAGAAAGAAAGTGGTGAAAAAACTTCGTTCCCGTTCAGGTTTGCCCATCGCTTCAGCTGGCCCCGTTATTCCAGCCATCTGCATCATTTGTAAAAATAAATTTCAAAGTAGACTCGTCTGGGATTGGAAGGCACACGGAAGAGGGATCATCTCGCCAAAGCAGAAACATTGTCAGCAGGTATGTGCTACACACACGCGTGCCCATTTCTGTTATTAATGTGACTGATATTTAGTATAGGGCTGAAAATAATTTGTTGCTAGGTTAAGTTTTAAGGCTATAGTTTATTAAAAAAGGCGAGCTGCTGAGTGATTTATCGAGTGAATCCAACAGTTGTTACCAAACTCGAGTTACCTGTCCCCATCAGTCATAATATAGTCACAGCTACACACTCCCTTTTCCCCAAACTCTCTCTCATCAACCTCAACAAACACTTTACTTTACTTAAATCTGTGATGTGCATATACTGTAAAGAGGTGATGTGACAATAACACTTATAATGTAATTGTTTTTTTGTCTAAAGGCGGGTTGGTTGCTGCAGGCCGCTGAGATGAAGAAAGACTGTTCCATTCTTCTGCATATTCAAGACAAAAGACTGTGTCACAATGGAGGTGCAGTTTTGTTTCAGAGATTACACAAGGGTCTTAAAGTCAACAGCAACAGAAACAGCAACCAGGGACGAACAAATGTGAGTTGTTACATTGCACTATTTCATTGTCACTTTGCTAAAATTACACATTTCAAAAGTAAAGCATTGGTCAGCAATATGTCACTTGTATACTGTTTACATTTCGAGACAGCATTAATTAGAAAGCATGACTCTGTACATATTAAGTGTGTGTGTGTTTTAGACAACCCAATGCTGAGAGCTACAAATTCTTTTTGTGAACAAGTAATCCGTCAAAGGATTATAGTTGACAAAGATGTGATGAGAATGGACAAGCTAAGGGGTTTGTGAACAGTGTTAAGAAACACGGGGATCTTGATGCTTCAGACTACAGGTAACATATAAATCTTCATATTGAAACACATTATCTGAAATCTATGGGGAGAGATTTGTCTAAAATCTCACTGTTTCAGAGAAAAATAGTTTGCTGACAAGCTCAATTTAAGTTAAAAATAAATAAATAAATAAAATCGATTCTCTAAAAATGAAAACCGGTTGGTTGTTAATTATTACATGCAAATGTGTTTTTTTGTCTTCTGTATTTATAATTGTTCTTTGACCAAGAAAGTATATAGGCCTATAGGTATATTTGTATTTCTATCCAAATATACGATTATTCACTAGAATTTTCAGTAGGATATCCAAATACCAAAATATTCAATAGCTGCAGCACTAATAATACAAATTTTGAGTTGTGGCACGCCCACACGAGTTATTTTACCACACACCCATGTCAAAACTAGCTTACTGCACACACACTGCACCCCAACTTCAAATTTTTGCTAACGTAATAATAATAATAATAATAATAATAATAATAATAATAATAATATATTATAAATTTTGTTGGATCCAAAAGCAACTTACATAATTATAGTTTCATATGATTGTAATTGTCTTATTTTCAAATGTTTAAATATTTCCTTGATTTGAACAAAATATAATTGTTTAGAATAATCTTGATTTCATTTATTACCAAAATAATTGTGATGAGTATTTTTTTCCATAATAGAGCAGCCCTACTGTGATGTGAATATGTGCATCTTGTGCTCAACTTTCCCTTTAATTTTCTATTTCAGACAGGATATACTGAAACGAAGATTGAGGTGTGATTTCCCCCAGCTGGTTTTTCACACCCCTTTCCAGCAACAACTCTGAAATGGTTTTTGTAGAGACATTATCAACAACTGACAAACTTTTAGACAGGGTACCTCACTCATCAGATACATCAACTACTGAGTCTACTGATGTAAGCCAAGTTTTTGTTGTTGTTTAAGTCTAGGTATTATGGTATATGTTTAGTAAATTTATGTATATATGTTTTTGGTAAATGTGAATATGTTAAGTGCACTTGTGTATATGTGTGTATATGTATGTATGTATATGTGTATATGTATATATATATATATATATATATGTGTGTGTATGTATGTATATATGTATATATATATATATAACTTGGATTATATATATCATTTATTATTATTATTATTATTTTTTTTTTATTTTATTTTTTTAATAATTAGTAAATTAAAATTGTATTAATAATGAAATAAGTTTAAATATATTGAGTAAAAGGGGTAGGACTAGATAAGTTTTTAACTTCTTCCTACTCCCTTTTGAACATGTAAGTTATGATTGATTGAATGATTATTTTATTGGGATTTTCTTCTCTTTTGATTGTTGTTGTTTTCTGTTTTATTTCTGCTGTTCATCTGTTTATATGTTCAAAAAAATAATAAAAGGAAAAGGAAAAAGGAAAGTTTATAAGGTTTGTATATACGAATGCGCTGTGTGGAAACAGGTTTTAACATCTATCGTTTATGTAATATTTAAAAAACTAATAAATATACTGTTTTTTTCGTTTTTCTTAAACTGATTTATGAAAAGGACTTGTAATCGCAAACTCTTTTTTTAAAAGCAGTAACTGATTTAGGAGGTGGAGGGGCAATGTATTATGGGGATCATACTTTTTGAAATCTTTAAACTGTCGATTGTAAGAGTCTTCTATCTTGATGTTAGCCTTTTTATCTGAATATGTATGAATGAAATATCTTCTAATTATCAGCTCGGATTATTTCAATGGATAGCCCTGTAACCCTTAGGTTAGTAGTTTTTTAGAAAGTATCTGGGTATGAAATATGTTATGTTAGGAATATGGCGCGTACGTGAAGAAGGTACGTCTGGCTATGTATTTTATGTTTTTGAGTTGTTGTATATAAGATTGCGTTGTACATAAGAATTTTACCCCCTCTTACGTTTTTAATGTGTTATAAAACTAATAAATGTACTGATTTTTTTTTTTTTTTTTAAAGGATTAGGCTTAGAGAAGGTGTTGGTGGCACTCTCATGAGCAGAGTGCGCAAGTTGTTTTACCCCCTCTGCAGATGCGTACACGTATAAAATGCTATTTTTCTGTTTCTAGTTTTGTTACCGCTAGTGCTATAATTTGTGTCTATACGATTGTATCGGATGTCTCTATGTATTTTTGTTGTAGTTTAAGTTTATGAGGTTTGTATATACGAAAGCGCTGCGCGGAAATGGGTTTTATCCTCTTATCGTTTTTGTAATATTTAAAAAAACTAATAAATATACTGTTTTTTTTTTTTTTGTTTTACTTAAACTGATTTATGAAAAGGACTTGTAATCGTAAACTTTTTTTTTTTTTAAAGCAGTAACTGATTTAGGAGGCGGAGGGGGAGGCTGGTTCAAAGTGTGCATGTGTGCATGCGTGTGTAAGGTGTCAGTGTTTACTCCGAGGGGGCAGTAAAACAGTCTTTGAAAGTGATTGTCATACGATGCTTCGATCTGAAGTATACTACTTTGTAGTCGTGTATAAATAATTTTATACATTCTTTTTAAAAAGAGAGAAATGTAGGTACGAATGTTCGAGCCTGTTAAAATGCAGCGAACTTTATACTTGATTTAGAAATTATTCTTTAATTTACTAGGGCAATGTATTGTGGGGGTCATACTTTTTGAAATCTTTAAGCTGGTGTTTGTAAGAGTCTTCTATCTTGATGTTAACCTTTTTATTTGATGATGTATGAATGAAATATCTTCTAATTATTACCATGGCTTCTATCAATACCCTTGTAAGGCTTAGGATTGTAGTTTTTTAGAAAGTATTCGGGTATGAAATATGTTATGTTCGGGACATGGTGCGTACGCGAAGAAGGTCGATGTAGTTTTATTTTTGTTTTGTTTACGATTTAGTTTTTTTTTTTTAGGGGGATGTAGGCATCGTTTTAAGGTGCCAGGTGTATTTTGTGTAAATAATATATGGATACTTTCTTTTTATTTTTGTTACCGATAGTGCTTTGTTTCGTGAAACCCTTATGTTTTGTTTTGTTTCTTGTTTTTTTTAACTTACCCTTCGAAGATAAATAAAACGTCTTTAGACTTATCGCTAGCGAAGATGTAGCACGTTTAACATTCTAAATAGTTTTATCGCTGCACGACGTATTCGAACTAAGAGATCCCAAGTCTTTGTGAGTTTTTTTTTTCTTTTAAATACTTAGAAATACCCATTGTTAAATTAGCCTATAAGATATTATTGAATATGATAGGCTGTAAGATTAGCTATACTAAATCACCCCTGGATTTAAAACACAAAACTATGAGATTTAATCAGAGCGTAACAATCTACCGCGACGATCTTTTTTAATCTTAAAACCGCTCTTTGCAGCAATTTACCTAAATATATAGTGAACAAACGTGTATCTTGTATGACTAAGAGACATTTAACTTTTGATTGAACGATTTATTTTTTTCCTTACAAATCGCGCTTACTTTCCAATGATACGCGTAGGTAAACAATTTTTTACAAGCATGATTGTGAAATAACAGCTACTAAATTACTTAATTTGAATGAATAATATTATTTAAGACGTCTACCCATCTAACGCTTTAAAAATAGCGACATAATTCAGATAAAAATATTATTCGTACTATATTGTTTTGTTTTTTTTTACAATAGTTTCCGAGTTCTCACAATAGATGTTCGATGATACTATTTTATGTTTTTCTTACCGGTATGATTAACTTGGATTACATTTATGACTTTTCGCTATTATCTTTGCATCGTTTTAAGGTGGCCGGTGTATTTTGTACAAATAATATATGGATACTTATTGATTTTTGATCAATTTTTACTCGTATATTTACCTACTTTTGCTTTTAGGCGTATGTTAGTTAGTTAGTTACTTGTATATGAGTGCGTATTCTAACTTTCCCATTCACTTCTTGGTTCCATTCCATCACCCCTGTGAGACCGGACTCGTCTACTTAATATCACTAAAGTCTGTTCAAAAATCATTGGACACCCTGTCAGAGCCTTATCTTCCTTTTGTGACCGAATCCTGCTCGATCCGTTTCACTCACTTCATCGAATGTTTGAGTGGCGTTCATCATCTCAGCAGGCTGAGACGCCCCACTCTGACGAACACAGCGGCGGAGAAGTAGGAGGTGGACTACATTTGTCCCCAGATCACTAAAATCTCTTGAACAGTGACCCCCCTCCCGGGCCAAATTGCGACAGACTGACTGACTGACACGTAGCACTTTAGTGTGAAGCACGGAGCACTTTCTTTTGTTGTTTTTTTTATTGTTATTTATTATTTTTCGTATTTGTTTTTTTTTTTTAATGTTCATTGGTTTCATGTTTTGTTTTTTAACTTCCCCTCGAGGACAAATAAAAGCGTTTTTGAATTGAATATTTAATTACTTGTAGTATTTTATTCATTTTTAAGTTATTTTTTGGTCTTAAAAAGAGAAACTAAAGTCTTTATCACTAGAAGTTTAATAGTTTTTTAATTCCTATCCACGCATCCCTCGCCACTTCCTTGCTCCACCGGTGGTCTAAAACTCGATAAGAAAACAAACGATAAACATGATTTTAATCCATACAGATATATTTTTTATTTAGTTACACGGGACGTCAACAAAAAGACATGATATACATTGTAAAGCACCTCAAATAAAACATAGGGACGCACCTTGCTTTCATTAACAGTTTGGAAGTTTTTCATTTCATTTTTTAGATTCAAAGACTCGTCGTTGTCGTAATAATATTTAGCACAGTCAATAAACAACGTCATGACGGTCACCAAATGTCCCGCTTTAATATCATGGTTACACCAATTATTCAATACATATTCCATCGTGTTAGTCATGTTTACACGGTTCTTCAACAGTTTTGTTCTCAATGGATGTGTGTAAAATGGTTTTCTATCCAATTATGCAAGCTTTCGAAAAAGATTCGCCCATCTCACACGTACCAATCAGCGATCAGATCCAGTTGTTCATGGCTCAGTCCTCCGTCCCAACAGTTATCGAGAACGATCTTAATTCTGTCTAACACCATACGCTCATGAACGTAATCGTGTAGCACAAATTCTACGATGCGTTGGACTTCCTCGGTAGTCGTCTCACGATGGGTTATGGTTAAGATACGGTGAATCGTCGACAGAAAACGTCCGTTACACAGTAGTTTCATGATACCTTCAAAATTCCGAGCAAGATAATACGGTTCCCGATCATAAAATAAGCAGGGATGTCTTAATTGACTCGGTAATTTGAAATCACATCCGGAGCAATTCTCTCTGCTATATTTATGGATAGCGCTCATCAATATATAGCTAACAGTCTGCTTAATACAATTATATCTTGCATTTATTACCCACACGTCCGGTGTGTAATTCCAAACCAATTCACCCTCCCTCTCCTTAGGCCCGGCAGAAGCCGTCGGTAGACTGGTTAGCGAGTCGTCGTCGGCCACGGAGGTCTCAAGAGAGGAAACGTTACTTTCCGTACCGTCCTCATTCGGGCGATCACCGGGTTGAGGAGACCCGGGCGGAGGGTTATTCTCCTCTTCCTCAGCGATAGGGTCTATCATCTGTAAATATAAACGTGGGTAACCCTCCTTTTTTTTAATTATTATTGATGTTATTAGGCTACATCGATTCGTCAAAAGTAGTTTACCGGGATGGATACCGTAGACCCGAAGTCAGTAGACGATGTCGAGGATAAGTTGCAAGCGGTCATGGGGCTGGAACTCCGGTAGGGTCCGTCGATAAAGGTTACGTTTGCCTCATCCTCTTCGACGTCCGAACGCTCAGGACTAGATGCTGTAAGATTTGGCGGCTCGCTGAAAATCTGCATACTTCTGGAGAGTCGTGGGGATGTCCAGATCGTTCTAACTCGATCCCCCGGAGGTGGTGGCACTAGTGAATCTCCTCAAAGATTATTAAACGTTCGCAATGTTAGGTTTTTTTTTTGCCGAAGGGGGAGCGGTCTTTATTAGCACGAGACCCCCCCCACAGGGGCGTGGTTTTTACCAAAAAAAGGTTGGTGGCGCTAAAACAACAGATTTTTTTAAAAATGAAAGTCAGAGAGTCTCCTTGATTCCTTCGCACATTAAAATCAATATGCGACTAATATAAAAACATTTACCGTAAAATAAAACATCTTTGAATAAGTCCCCCTGTTTTAATCCGGGATAAAACATTTAACGATAATATTCGTCAGTAAAGACACAAGGGGTATAAGCCGACGTTTAAAGCGTGTAAAGACGTCGCTAAAGAGTAAACTCTCTGAATAACTTTAAATTATAAAACGTTAGCCTCACGAATAATTAGTCAATACGGGAATCGTGTTGTTAAATATTAATTACAAATTTTAACGGTATACGTACGCATTCAATAAAAATACAAGCGGGCGATTAATACTCGGCAAAGTTACGCCTAGAATTTTTAAAATCCGTAAAAATGTGTAAACACGTTTTGTTTTACTTTGTTTTGGAGGGACCGAGTATTTTGAAACATTTCATAGTAAAGCGTAAGGAGAACTAAAAAGTTTCATAAAGGTAATAATTTGACTTTATAAAAAACAAACAAAAAATAACTTAAAAATGAATAAAATACTACAAGTAATTAAATATTCAATTCAAAAACGCTTTTATTTGTCCTCGAGGGGAAGTTAAAAAACAAAACATGAAACCAATGAACATTAAAAAAAAAAAACAAATACGAAAAATAATAAATAACAATAAAAAAAACAACAAAAGAAAGTGCTCCGTGCTTCACACTAAAGTGCTACGTGTCAGTCAGTCAGTCTGTCGCAATTTGGCCCGGGAGGGGGGTCACTGTTCAAGAGATTTTAGTGATCTGGGGACAAATGTAGTCCACCTCCTACTTCTCCGCCGCTGTGTTCGTCAGAGTGGGGCGTCTCAGCCTGCTGAGATGATGAACGCCACTCAAACATTCGATGAAGTGAGTGAAACGGATCGAGCAGGATTCGGTCACAAAAGGAAGATAAGGCTCTGACAGGGTGTCCAATGATTTTTGAACAGACTTTAGTGATATTAAGTAGACGAGTCCGGTCTCACAGGGGTGATGGAATGGAACCAAGAAGTGAATGGGAAAGTTAGAATACGCACTCATATACAAGTAACTAACTAACTAACATACGCCTAAAAGCAAAAGTAGGTAAATATACGAGTAAAAATTGATCAAAAATCAATAAGTATCCATATATTATTTGTACAAAATACACCGGCCACCTTAAAACGATGCAAAGATAATAGCGAAAAGTCATAAATGTAATCCAAGTTAATCATACCGGTAAGAAAAACATAAAATAGTATCATCGAACATCTATTGTGAGAACTCGGAAACTATTGTAAAAAAAAACAAAACAATATAGTACGAATAATATTTTTATCTGAATTATGTCGCTATTTTTAAAGCGTTAGATGGGTAGACGTCTTAAATAATATTATTCATTCAAATTAAGTAATTTAGTAGCTGTTATTTCACAATCATGCTTGTAAAAAATTGTTTACCTACGCGTATCATTGGAAAGTAAGCGCGATTTGTAAGGAAAAAAATAAATCGTTCAATCAAAAGTTAAATGTCTCTTAGTCATACAAGATACACGTTTGTTCACTATATATTTAGGTAAATTGCTGCAAAGAGCGGTTTTAAGATTAAAAAAGATCGTCGCGGTAGATTGTTACGCTCTGATTAAATCTCATAGTTTTGTGTTTTAAATCCAGGGGTGATTTAGTATAGCTAATCTTACAGCCTATCATATTCAATAATATCTTATAGGCTAATTTAACAATGGGTATTTCTAAGTATTTAAAAGAAAAAAAAAACTCACAAAGACTTGGGATCTCTTAGTTCGAATACGTCGTGCAGCGATAAAACTATTTAGAATGTTAAACGTGCTACATCTTCGCTAGCGATAAGTCTAAAGACGTTTTATTTATCTTCGAAGGGTAAGTTAAAAAAAACAAGAAACAAAACAAAACATAAGGGTTTCACGAAACAAAGCACTATCGGTAACAAAAATAAAAAGAAAGTATCCATATATTATTTACACAAAATACACCTGGCACCTTAAAACGATGCCTACATCCCCCTAAAAAAAAAAAACTAAATCGTAAACAAAACAAAAATAAAACTACATCGACCTTCTTCGCGTACGCACCATGTCCCGAACATAACATATTTCATACCCGAATACTTTCTAAAAAACTACAATCCTAAGCCTTACAAGGGTATTGATAGAAGCCATGGTAATAATTAGAAGATATTTCATTCATACATCATCAAATAAAAAGGTTAACATCAAGATAGAAGACTCTTACAAACACCAGCTTAAAGATTTCAAAAAGTATGACCCCCACAATACATTGCCCTAGTAAATTAAAGAATAATTTCTAAATCAAGTATAAAGTTCGCTGCATTTTAACAGGCTCGAACATTCGTACCTACATTTCTCTCTTTTTAAAAAGAATGTATAAAATTATTTATACACGACTACAAAGTAGTATACTTCAGATCGAAGCATCGTATGACAATCACTTTCAAAGACTGTTTTACTGCCCCCTCGGAGTAAACACTGACACCTTACACACGCATGCACACATGCACACTTTGAACCAGCCTCCCCCTCCGCCTCCTAAATCAGTTACTGCTTTAAAAAAAAAAAAAGTTTACGATTACAAGTCCTTTTCATAAATCAGTTTAAGTAAAACAAAAAAAAAAAAAACAGTATATTTATTAGTTTTTTTAAATATTACAAAAACGATAAGAGGATAAAACCCATTTCCGCGCAGCGCTTTCGTATATACAAACCTCATAAACTTAAACTACAACAAAAATACATAGAGACATCCGATACAATCGTATAGACACAAATTATAGCACTAGCGGTAACAAAACTAGAAACAGAAAAATAGCATTTTATACGTGTACGCATCTGCAGAGGGGGTAAAACAACTTGCGCACTCTGCTCATGAGAGTGCCACCAACACCTTCTCTAAGCCTAATCCTTTAAAAAAAAAAAAAAAAATCAGTACATTTATTAGTTTTATAACACATTAAAAACGTAAGAGGGGGTAAAATTCTTATGTACAACGCAATCTTATATACAACAACTCAAAAACATAAAATACATAGCCAGACGTACCTTCTTCACGTACGCGCCATATTCCTAACATAACATATTTCATACCCAGATACTTTCTAAAAAACTACTAACCTAAGGGTTACAGGGCTATCCATTGAAATAATCCGAGCTGATAATTAGAAGATATTTCATTCATACATATTCAGATAAAAAGGCTAACATCAAGATAGAAGACTCTTACAATCGACAGTTTAAAGATTTCAAAAAGTATGATCCCCATAATACATTGCCCCTCCACCTCCTAAATCAGTTACTGCTTTTAAAAAAAGAGTTTGCGATTACAAGTCCTTTTCATAAATCAGTTTAAGAAAAACGAAAAAAACAGTATATTTATTAGTTTTTTAAATATTACATAAACGATAGATGTTAAAACCCGTTTCCACACAGCGCATTCGTATATACAAACCTTATAAACTTTCCTTTTTCCTTTTCCTTTTATTATTTTTTTGAACATATAAACAGATGAACAGCAGAAATAAAACAGAAAACAACAACAATCAAAAGAGAAGAAAATCCCAATAAAATAATCATTCAATCAATCATAACTTACATGTTCAAAAGGGAGTAGGAAGAAGTTAAAAACTTATCTAGTCCTACCCCTTTTACTCAATATATTTAAACTTATTTCATTATTAATACAATTTTAATTTACTAATTATTAAAAAAATAAAATAAAAAAAAAATAATAATAATAATAAATGATATATATAATCCAAGTTATATATATATATATACATATATACATACATACACACATATATATATATATATATATATATACATATACACATATACATACATACATATACACACATATACACAAGTGCACTTAACATATTCACATTTACCAAAAACATATATACATAAATTTACTAAACATATACCATAATACCTAGACTTAAACAACAACAAAAACTTGGCTTACATCAGTAGACTCAGTAGTTGATGTATCTGATGAGTGAGGTACCCTGTCTAAAAGTTTGTCAGTTGTTGATAATGTCTCTACAAAAACCATTTCAGAGTTGTTGCTGGAAAGGGGTGTGAAAAACCAGCTGGGGGAAATCACACCTCAATCTTCGTTTCAGTATATCCTGTCTGAAATAGAAAATTAAAGGGAAAGTTGAGCACAAGATGCACATATTCACATCACAGTAGGGCTGCTCTATTATGGAAAAAAATACTCATCACAATTATTTTGGTAATAAATGAAATCAAGATTATTCTAAACAATTATATTTTGTTCAAATCAAGGAAATATTTAAACATTTGAAAATAAGACAATTACAATCATATGAAACTATAATTATGTAAGTTGCTTTTGGATCCAACAAAATTTATAATATATTATTATTATTATTATTATTATTATTATTATTATTATTATTACGTTAGCAAAAATTTGAAGTTGGGGTGCAGTGTGTGTGCAGTAAGCTAGTTTTGACATGGGTGTGTGGTAAAATAACTCGTGTGGGCGTGCCACAACTCAAAATTTGTATTATTAGTGCTGCAGCTATTGAATATTTTGGTATTTGGATATCCTACTGAAAATTCTAGTGAATAATCGTATATTTGGATAGAAATACAAATATACCTATAGGCCTATATACTTTCTTGGTCAAAGAACAATTATAAATACAGAAGACAAAAAAACACATTTGCATGTAATAATTAACAACCAACCGGTTTTCATTTTTAGAGAATCGATTTTATTTATTTATTTATTTTTAACTTAAATTGAGCTTGTCAGCAAACTATTTTTCTCTGAAACAGTGAGATTTTAGACAAATCTCTCCCCATAGATTTCAGATAATGTGTTTCAATATGAAGATTTATATGTTACCTGTAGTCTGAAGCATCAAGATCCCCGTGTTTCTTAACACTGTTCACAAACCCCTTAGCTTGTCCATTCTCATCACATCTTTGTCAACTATAATCCTTTGACGGATTACTTGTTCACAAAAAGAATTTGTAGCTCTCAGCATTGGGTTGTCTAAAACACACACACACTTAATATGTACAGAGTCATGCTTTCTAATTAATGCTGTCTCGAAATGTAAACAGTATACAAGTGACATATTGCTGACCAATGCTTTACTTTTGAAATGTGTAATTTTAGCAAAGTGACAATGAAATAGTGCAATGTAACAACTCACATTTGTTCGTCCCTGGTTGCTGTTTCTGTTGCTGTTGACTTTAAGACCCTTGTGTAATCTCTGAAACAAAACTGCACCTCCATTGTGACACAGTCTTTTGTCTTGAATATGCAGAAGAATGGAACAGTCTTTCTTCATCTCAGCGGCCTGCAGCAACCAACCCGCCTTTAGACAAAAAAACAATTACATTATAAGTGTTATTGTCACATCACCTCTTTACAGTATATGCACATCACAGATTTAAGTAAAGTAAAGTGTTTGTTGAGGTTGATGAGAGAGAGTTTGGGGAAAAGGGAGTGTGTAGCTGTGACTATATTATGACTGATGGGGACAGGTAACTCGAGTTTGGTAACAACTGTTGGATTCACTCGATAAATCACTCAGCAGCTCGCCTTTTTTAATAAACTATAGCCTTAAAACTTAACCTAGCAACAAATTATTTTCAGCCCTATACTAAATATCAGTCACATTAATAACAGAAATGGGCACGCGTGTGTGTAGCACATACCTGCTGACAATGTTTCTGCTTTGGCGAGATGATCCCTCTTCCGTGTGCCTTCCAATCCCAGACGAGTCTACTTTGAAATTTATTTTTACAAATGATGCAGATGGCTGGAATAACGGGGCCAGCTGAAGCGATGGGCAAACCTGAACGGGAACGAAGTTTTTTCACCACTTTCTTTCTAACTTTTTTTCTCCTTTCGCTCTCCGACGTTGTGGTCGCCATTTTTGATATGCGGTTGCTATGGTGAGGAGAAAGCAGCAGCTACCTGATTGGCTCATGTGACCTAAATCACACCGCTACCGACCTAGTGGCACTACGCCCATACGAGAGATCACTGCGCCTCATCGTAAAATAGTGCCGGGGTTTCACCACCGAAAACACAATCATAAACATAAAATAATAAAAACATACACGTCTAAGCATACCTATAAACATCACGTATATATAAAATGTACAAATTCTAGCATCCATCGTCTTATAATAGATACCATATAAAAATAAAACGTATCATTTGTAACCGAAACGTAAAAGAGTTAAGTTTGGTTTAATATAGGGATAGTGTTCAGTAACATTAAAAAGATGGCTGCAGGGGGGTTTAGTATGATGCTAGTTTCGATCTGCTGTCGCCAAAAATTTAAAATTAACCCTACTTAATATTTAAAGGCTACTCTAATGCCATACATTGTTCCGTCATCCAAATTGTATAATTTACAAATTGAGTACCTTTGAATCAAATTTTTAGGTTTTACATTCATTATCAACATTTTATTACCCTAATTTACTTTTGTAGACTAACTTTAATGCTCCCTCTCTTAATCATACGCTGTAACATCCTTTGCCCTTTAGATGACGCCGTTTACCACGGCGTGAGGGAGTCACACCTCCCCGCCACCCCATTGGCTTTTACATAGTCACACAGACAGACAAGTTTTTAGTCTAAGAAAAAGAAGGACGCGGTTCTGAAATGGGTTAAATAACCGCCCTTTACGCACGAATAATCTATTTTTTCGTCTATATTTCCCCCTCTCCATCGGTTAGAATTGGTTAGAAACAGAAACTTTATTTTTTTTATTTTATTTTTTAAAAAAGAAAAAAAACCCTCGAAGGAGACGCGACTTCATATTCCGAAACACCGGTAAGTCTCTTTTATTTATTTAAAAAACATAAAACAAATGGATAACATTTTTTTAATATTCACAACACTTTAACTCGAATAAGTGAGCCTCGTACTAATTTACATTCACGCACGCACATACCCGATAGAGGGGGGCGGTGGTGGGGGCTTCCTGCCGCCCAACATGGTGATAAGGGGGGTCGGGGGTTCCTACGGTTGGTACCCGTTCTACTTCAAAGTAGGTAGCTTTATCAGTAATTCGAATTACAGGGGGGGGCGCTTCCCCCATTGCTACTTCAAAAGCTGGTGGTAGGATCCTTCCTGTAAGATGAAAAAAAGTTTATTAACACGAGGATGTCGAAATAATATTATCAGCTGGTAGAGTTTCCTCTCAGACAACAAAGCTACTGTTTGGGGGTTCAAAGGAAGTACGTAGACAGTCGGGTGGGGGTGTTTGTTGAAGGGTGGGGGGACCGGATAACATGTGTTTGATGTTGTGGGAAACAGAATATCATCAATCATTTTGACAGAAGCCGTCTTCCGGCCTCTGATTGGTTAAGACGATGAGAGGGGTGGTTTCCGATCTCTGATTGGCTAAGACGAAGAGGGGGGTGGGGAGGGGGGTGTAGGATGTCATCAATCATTTTTGACAGAAGCCGTCTTCCGGCCTCTGATTGGTTGAGAAGGTGGCATGTGGGTAGGGCTTAATTCAAAATAACGGGTTCTGATTGGCTAAGAAAGCGGAAGGGGGCGGGGCTTACTTCAAAGGGTTAGGATATGAATGGTTTTATTGGGGGGGGGGGGGCAATAAAGTTTTATGGGGGGGGGGGGCAATAAAGTTTTATTGGGGGGGCAATAAATCATTGTTTTATTGGGGGTCATAAATCACTTTTTGACATTTGCCGCAGTGTTACTATATATTACATGACATTGATGGCTATTTTCCATTCGTTTAATTTCTATTTCCTAAATGTAAAATGGCCACAAGAGGGCGACTAGTCACCATTGCGAGTGCCGATACCGTGAAATAAGGCCTCATAACAGTCCAATCGTCCGTCCCAAGCCGCATTTGATACTTTTGCTCAGTGAACATAGGGCTGCTTCTTCATGTGTGACATGGCCACCTGGGGGCAGTATAAAATATACATGTAGCTGGTTTAAGCCACAATAAATAGCAGTTATTCGTTGCGGATAAAGAATATACTGTTTTCATGTTAGTATTATGTATTGTCTTCATGTCTTCCATTGTTTGTTCACATACTAATACACACTCTCTCTCTCTCTCTCTCTCTTGCTCTCTCTCTCTGTCTCAGTAAAACTAGACTAAAACATTCTTGAGTTTTCATCGACTAAAACTATCACAATGACTAAAATGTGACTAAAACTATTGAGCATTTTCATCCAAAAGACTAACACAAAGTTGCTACCAAAAAACCCCCAACTTGTGTAGTCACACGTTTTCAGTGACAGCCATACATACAGTACATACATACACAACATTGAGGATTGCAACCCCAAGTGGATGAAAATAACTGCACCTCAAATGCATATTATATTAGTATTATGTATAGAGCTTTATAATATACGCCACTGATTTTCAACAATATGGCCGTTAGTTTGCAGATTTTGAGGGGGTGGTGTAAGGGATTACTCTATAAACATTTCATTTTTTTTTATTTTTAGGTACAACTTATGTAGACAACTTCTGTGCTACTTATTGACTGCAATGTTTTGTTTTCCTCCCTCCAGATACTCTTTGATTTCTTCCTTTGTTTTTTAGTTTGTGTTGGCCTGTGAACATTTTCATAGTAATCCTGCTTGTTCAATACCGTCACCCTCCTTTCTTTTATCCCCCTCCCTTCTCGCTTGCCAGCGGATGAAACGGAACGTGATTTCTCATTATCAGCCGTGACTCCTCCCTCTTTGACTGCCACAGTTCCTCCTCTCCCTCCATGGTGTGTGCAAAGAGCTCTTCAGTAGTGCACGTTAATCCCGGATTGCGCTTCCCTGCCGTCTGCATCCCGTCATTGCCGGGCGAGCATGGCACGGCTCCAGGACCCGTGTACTCATGCAGGGGATGATGAGTGAGCTTTCCGGACAGTTGGGAAAGCGCACAACCTCAGCTTTTCAGACTCTCTTGTGAAATTTAACAAGAGGAGACAGAAGAGATTAATAAAAGGGGTGTGGAAGCATGCCGGCACATCGCAGCTGTGGGCGCCAGTGTGAATGAAGGAAGAGGCAACCTCGGGTCACACTTTGCCATCTCGCTCTCTCTCACACGTGAGGGATTAAAGTTTTTCTTCTTCTGCCCTGATCCCTCGTTGGCATGAGTGTTGTCACTCGTGAGTGTGTCATGGAGTCCCCCACCAAAGAGATCGAGGAGTTTGAAAGCACGGCACTCAAGTACCTCCAGCCGGAGCAAATTGAGAAGATTTGGCTCAGGCTCAGAGGACTGTGAGTATAAATCCACTTTTACTCTTTGTCAGCAAGTATGTGTGAGTGTGTGTCAGTGACGTATGAATGATGCCAGATGGAGCTCACAAATCATAACAAACAATTGAGATAAATAATAGTGTGTCGAAAGTGACGCACCAATGGTTGGCTGGGGAGCCTGTCGGGACTTTGTGAAAAAAGGTAGGAAATGTTAAAGAAGTTGTATTGCTGGCCTGTGATGCGAAAACTCCCAAACTGAAGAATTTCTTAAAATTCCAGATGCGTATAAAGGAGGTTGGGATATCCACATCTCTGAGAGCCTCTGCTCCATTACACGCACTTCCCATTCCACCTCTGAACCCAGGAAATTTGTGGCATACCTTCCCATGCATCCATGCCAGCCACTTTCCATGAACATCCTCTGAAAAAAGGAGGGGAAAAAAAAGGACTGTATTCAAGGAGTTATTGTTTGAGGATCAAGTCGTGCATTTGTCTTAATGGTGATATTAGGTATCAATAACTTCTGTCACAAATACGTAGTTTCAACCTAATTGACATAGCAGACAAGCAACAGGAATTCATGAAACTGTGCTTTTTGCTCAACCCCCTGTTGAGGCTTCTCACAAACATAATTTGATGCGTGACAATGTCAATGTCTGCTGTGGCGAAAATTGATACGGTTGTTCCGGCGTTGCAGAATTCCCTTTCACCAACTCTGTTATGACTGTGGGACACCCTCTGAATGTAGTAA